>NW_026869114.1:272735-399645 GCF_020745735.1 Hemiscyllium ocellatum | reverse complement strand
CTTTCTCCCCTCCCTTGCCATCCCTTCTCACCTTCCCGGGGTTGGGGCGGTTGGTGTGAGAGGGAGAACGAGGGAGAGTGAAAGGGGGAGGTTGTGAGAAAGAGTGAGTGTGCAGGGAGAGAGAGGGAGAAATGTGGAGTAAGAGTGGGGGAGATGAAATGGGGAGCCAGGTTGGAAAGGGGATGGGGGAGGGGGACAGAGGAGTTAACCCCAGCTCCTGAGCTCAGGGCGCGGTGCCCTTCCCTTCCCTGAGGACCAGGACTTGGGGCTGAGTCTGTCTCTCTCCAGCTCAGCTTCTCCAACACAAAGACACACAACAACATCGGTCCCTCTGCTGCTCGGCACGCTGTCATCAGCATTTTTATTGGTTACAAATGGAAGTGATGGATACAGTCAGTGGGATGGTGCCTTTTCTCACTGGCCCCTGAGTTGTGAGAAACATTGAAATGTTTCCCTGTAACCCCCCTGTGGGATAAGGATGGACAAACCAGCGCTCCCTCAGTCTGTTACCATAGCGACAGGCTGCTCCATCGCTGAAACACTGAACTGAAATGAGAAAATCCGGATGGTGTGATTAATGAGGGAATTTGATGGATGGATGGATTTGGGTGAAGGGATATTTCAGCACATTCTTCAGCTGCTGCCTGAACTTAGTCTGGGTCACGGCATAAATCGCGGTGTTTGTGCAGCAGCTGAGGAGCTGCAGCATGAAGCCCAATTCCCGCACAATGGGATGGAGAAACACAGACCGATACCCAATATACAACATCCGGGACCATATAGAATACAGCATTAACATTGACCATAACAGGATGAAATTGGCCGAGATCACAAACAGCAAAATGATGGATTTTTTTCGGTTTTTCATTTCAGTGTCAGACTGACCGTCCCCATTGGTGTGAGCGCGGAGTCTCCTGCGGGCTCTGCTGGTCACTAAATGTGTCTGACGGTGAGAACATTGAGCAGCAGAATCAGGAGAAATGGGACCCCCGGGGTTAGAATGTGGTGGAGGAACTCGATTGTGACCCAGACACTGGAGGATAGAACAGCGTCTGTTACATCACAAAACCAGGGGACGTTCCGCAGCCGATACCGAGCCGTGAGCATAAAATACCAGGAAATGTTCTTTAAACAGCTCAGCACAGTCACTGCTCCCAGAACCACAGCCGCCGTTTTCTCACTGCAATATTTACTTTTCAGCTTCTGGCAACAAATAGCCACAAACCGATCAAAGGTGAAAGTGACGGTGAACCAGACAGAGCAGTCAGTGGCTGCATAAAGCAGGACGGCGTGGATATTACACATGGGGACGGAGTACCTCAGGAAATAAAACTGTTCCCGATAAACAATGGGAATGTGTCTCAGGATCAAGTCGAGGATAATGACCAGGAGATCCGCCGCTGCCATGGCCCCAGGTAACGTCTGACACATGGAGACAATCCACAATCTTTATAAAGCAGGACATAGATGGTCACTACGTTAACTGTGAGGAAGGAAAACAAACCCATTATCCATCAGCCTGGAGGCAAAGGGACCCGTTTGATCGGGGACCCAGTGAGATTTTCAAATGTGTTCCTGTATTCAGGGATTTATTAAAATAATTGGAGCTGGAATAACAAATGGGAAGTTCGGAATTACTGACAAAAATGTGACATAACCCACAAGAAACCCTCTCTCCCCAAACACACACAGACACATCCATAAGGACAGATGGTTTCTAGAACATTCCCACACACTCGATCACTCGAGAGCAGACACAGGTCACTCCTTCCCAGTTCCTAATACGGAGGGTGGAAACGTTGCTGTCCTGAAGGATTCACTCCCAGTTTCCTGAAGACAAACGGAGTTTGGGAATTTCCTGTATTTTGGTCTAAATTGTGGTCGATCCTGTGTCGTGGAGAAATGTAAACGCAGGGAAAACGTATTCCCCCCTTTAAGTGCCTGAGGGGCCTTCGGAACAGTGTCTCCTTCTCCCTGGAACGGGATCTCTTCCCTCGGGATCTTATCGTTTGTTCAATTCACTGACGTCCGGCCGTTCACAAACAAACAACGTCAGGGACAGAACGTTCCGGGGAATGTCAGTTATAGAATGTCAGGGACAGAACGTTCCGGGGAATGTCAGTTATAGAATGTCAGGGACAGAACGTTCCGGGGGATGTCAGTTATAGAATGTCAGAGACGGAACGTTCCGGGGAATGTCAGTTATAGAATGTCGGGGACAGAACGTTCCGGGGAATGTCAGTTATAGAATGTCAGGGACAGAACGTTCCGGGAATGTCAGTTATAGAATGTCAGGACAGAACGTTCCGGGGATGTCAGTTATAGAATGTCAGGGACAGAACGTTCCGGCGAATGTCAGTTATAGAATGTCAGGGACAGAACGTTCCGGGGAATGTCAGTTATAGAATGTCAGGGACAGAACGTTCCGGGGATGTCAGTTATAGAATGTCAGAGACGGAACGTTCCGGGGAATGTCAGTTATAGAATGTCGGGGACAGAACGTTCCGGGGAATGTCAGTTATAGAATGTCAGAGACGGAAACTTCCGGGAAACTCCGTGACCTGTCCATCACCTTTCTCCCCGACCCACCCCACCACCATGATGTACTGTGCACAGGCTACATATCCATCCAGCACGGGGAGCTGCACTGACCACATCATTGTATTATCTATAAACCTCAACCAGACAGTCTGACCAGCACAGAGACCTGTGCAGTGATCACCCGTGAATTCATCTGTAACCCAGGAGCAGTTACCCTCCCAGCATGTAGGGCTGTGTACCCCACCCCAGCGCATTGATCTGTAACCCAGGAGCAGTTACCCTCCCAGCATGTAGGGCTGTGTACATCACCCCAGTGCATTGATCTGTAACCCAGGAGCAGATACCCTCCCAGCATGTAGGGCTTTGTACCCCACCCCAGTGCATTGATCTGTAACCCAGGAGCAGTTACCCTCCCAGCATGTAGGACTGTGTACCCCACCCCAGTGCATTACCCAGTAACACTGTTAGATCCCTGCCCAGTGTGGGGAAACTTGCAGCCCATGCTGGAAGTGACAGGATGTACAGTTCCCACCCATTCACAGCTTCATATCCCCACTGTGCCCTGACAAGGGGGTGCTGTGGGTGTGAACATCACTGCCAGAGAGAGATGGCAGGGGTATCAGTTTAAATATCACCACATGGGTGGGGTTTGGGTTATAGACAGAGAGGGGGAGACTGAGAGACAGTGTCATGGAAGGATGTGTTCCCAGGTTTCAGAATGCTGAAATGTAGACACTTCGATAACATCCTGTAACATGAGCCCAGTCTTCCCAGGAAAGATGGGAAAAGGGACATTGGTGTGAGGTCAGATGAAACAACAGCTGCTGTGTGGGTTTGAAATTATGTTGATGTAATTTTAATAAGTATCTCATTGAAACAGTATATTGCTGTAGAGTTGAAGTAGGGTAATAAGCAGTTAGGAGAAAGAGGGTCCCAGAGTTGTGAATAGTTGATGTAAAATGTTCACTTTCAGAGTTAAAAAAATACATTGATATTTTTTGTTTAAACACTGGAATTTGGGAGTTCTCTATCACTCATATTTCAACAGTTTACAAGGTAACTTGAGCATTTCTTTATGTTTAGTTTAACTTACCAGATGAGCTTCACACTGTGCCCTAACAATTGCTGTGTGTGTATCTGTGTCTCTGTGTGGGGCAGGTCTGGCAGTCTCTGTGGTGCTGAAAGTGATGCAATGCCACCCTCTGCTGGCCTCCACACGCCACTGCATTGGCATTGGTAGAGGGTGAAAACCAACAGGGATTCACTCAGAGAGGGGAGGGAGAGGGCAGCTGCTCACAGCACCATCCAAACTGATGTCTTATCCATGTACTGATCTAAATGTCCTTTAAACATTGTAACTGTCCCTATTTTCACCAGTTCCTCTAGAAGTTAATTCCACACACACGCCAGCTTCTGTCTGAAATAATTACCTCTCCTGACTTTTGTAAATCTTTTTCCTCACGCCTCAAAATATCCCTCAGTTTTGAATCCCCAACTCTCGGAAAAGACATCAGCCCTACAGCTTATCTGTACCCCTCATCATTTTATAAACCTCTGCAAAGTTACCCCTCCACCTCATACTCTCCAGTGAAAAAAGTCCCAGCCTATTCAGCCTCTCCTTGTAACTCAACCCTCCATTTCCAGCAACATCCAGGTTAAACTCTTCTGAACCCTCTCCAGCTTAGTAATATCAAGGTCAATAATATCAAAGTGAATAGTCAAGGTATTTGCTAAGGGTACGGGGGAGTCCAAACTAGAGGACATAGGCTTAAGGTGAGAGGGTAACATTTAAAAGTGACCTAAGGGCAGCATTTTCACCCAGAGGGTGGTGTGCCTATGGAATGAGCGGGCAGGATGACCAGACTGGACACGGTATTCCAGGAGAGGTCTCACCAATGTCCTGTACAACCTCAATATGACGTCCCAATTCCGATACTCAAAGGTGTGACCTATGAAGACAAGTGTGTTAAACACCTTCTTAGCCACTTTCTATATCAGATACAAATTTTAAAGAATTAAACCTGACAGCCTAGGTCTCTGTACTACAACACCACCAAAAGACCCTACTTTTAATTGTATAGGTCCTGTTGTTGTTTGATTTACCAAATCCAATGCCTGGCATTAATCCAGACTATCCTCCATCTGCCACCCCTCAGCCCAGTGTGTGATATGACTGCCACCTCCCCCTCCCCCTTCAATTTTAAAATGCCCACCCCTCTCCAGGAGCCTGCACACTCTGGCCTTGATTTTCACAAAGACCCTGAGCTTGGTTTGCCTTGTGTGGTTAGAGGGAGGAGGGACAGATTGCAGACACAGTCGTTCGGGAGGAGAGGCTGGACAGTAATCAGCGACCATGTATCATTTCATGATATTAGGAAGAGGGCAGACGGAGATCCAAGATGGCGGCGACTCAGCAAGTCTGAGTCTACAGAGCCCTTCCCAAAACCTGGGAAAAGTGGGTTTCCTGTCCCCCACCACACTTGCCAAACCACCCAAAAAATTTCTTTAATCTTAATTAGCTGCTGAATATTATATTTAAACAGTCTAATACTGAGTGGATAATGAGTAAATCAAAGGGACCCCGCAGCTCTCAGAAAACAAAGACCCCTCCCCCCCACCCTCCTCTCCTCCTCCGGCTGCAGCTGATGTAAAAAAACAGGCCTTGAAGAGATGATTGCCAGGCTGGAATCGACACTCGTCAGTTTCATCGCAGAATCCAGACAGAGATGGAACTCATTCGAAGAAAAGCTGCAGAAACACAGCCAGGCTCTCGAGGAATTACAGGGCCGAGTGGAGGGGGCGGAGCTAAAGGCCACGACCTCCGAGGCTGCAGCACAAAACAGCTGCAGAACAGGTGCCAGCTCTGGAGCAGAGAGTCCGGGCCTTTGAAATCTACATGGATGATATTGACAACAGAAATCGGAGAAAGAATATTCGATTGCTGGGCCTTCAAGAACAAGAAGAGAAGGGACAGTTAGCAGTATTTCTGGAGCGATGGTTGCCCAGCTTTTAAACCTGGGGGCTGAAACTGACCGGGTAAGGGTGGAGTGGGCCTACCGGTTCGCTGTACGCGGATCTGGCCCAAACCAGCGCCCACGCCCGGTCCTGTTCCGGCTGCAGAGTTATAGGGAGAGGCAGATACTCCTGGCTGCCTCCAGAAAGCTTGGAAAGGATCCTAAAGCTATGATTCATGAAGGATCCAAGATTATGTTATTTCAGGACTTCTCCCCCGGCTTTGACACGAAGAAGGAAGGCGTTTGATGAGGTGAAGAAATGTTTAAGGGACTTA
This sequence comes from Hemiscyllium ocellatum, assembly GCF_020745735.1. Taxonomy (NCBI): domain Eukaryota; kingdom Metazoa; phylum Chordata; class Chondrichthyes; order Orectolobiformes; family Hemiscylliidae; genus Hemiscyllium; species Hemiscyllium ocellatum. The sequence goes on along the minus strand of NW_026869114.1, from coordinate 393,815 downwards.
GATATTCAATACACCTTACGCTACCCAGCGACGTTATGCTTTACCCACGAAGGATCCGAGTATAATTTTAGATCATCGGAAGAGGCCAAGAAACTTTTAGACTCTGTTAAATAAATCGTAAGAGACAATTTATGTTGGCTTGCCTCTCCCACACTCCGTGGGGAGAAATGGATACTTTATTCTACTTTACTTTTGCCTCTGGGAGCGGGGTTGTCTTCCTTGCTATGTTATTATACTTAACTGTAATCTGTTGGAGTTGTAATTTTATAGTTATGTGTGTTTGTACGTGGCATTGATGCTAGCAGATATACTCAGGTATGGGTGGGGAGGGGTGGGGGTGCGGAGCTCACTGTTAACTCTAGCTCGGTATTATATCTAAATCCTATTAAGGAGCGCCCGGGTCGAGGGTGGGACACTGTTTGGGAGAGGATATGGTGGAACGTTGGAAAGGTAGTAAGGCCCCCTGAGAACAAGGGGGAAGATCTCCATTCAAACATGTTTAATTTTTTTTTGTTCTTATTGTTTGGAAATAACTTCCTTTTTATCATACTGTTATGAGTGTATTAGAGAACATTTTCTCTTATTTGAAGGATGTAAGCGACTCAACTATACACTCTGGATGATTGTGGATTAGTTGAATTTTGATGATTATATATTTAAGATCTATTTTTATATTAATGTTTGTGCTTGAAAATTCTGCTTATTTTTGTAAATTTGTCAAAATGTTAAATTCCCAATAAAAATATCTATATAAGGAAGAGGGCAGACACATGTTAGAGGTGGGTAAGATTGATCGGTGTTTTGGGGTCAGAAATTAAGCTCTTCCTTCGCCTCTGTTGTTCAGTAATAAATGTCTATTTGAGACCCTTCATTGGGCAGAGTGTTTCTGCAGGATTTCTTGCCCTAATATTGCAGACTACAGATAATAGCGATTAAAGATGTTCATAGTTAATTTCAATATTCAGCAAGTACACTCAATATCCTACAGTTGAGACAAATATCTTGCATTTGTTTAATAATACAAAGTGTTGTTTGTAATTCAGTAATAGTAACCTGATTATAATCAATCCACACTGAGCTGGAAGCGGGCACTAAAATATGACCCAAAATCTGGGTATGGTAGTAGTGGGCAGTGTCCGTGTCTCTGAGCCAGAGCTCTGGGTTTGATTCCAATTCCTGAACTTGCTAGCTCAGTGTTCCTAGCTCAGAATGAGAAGGCCTGGATTGAAGTCCTGCCTGTTGCAGAGGTATGTCACAGCATGTCATAACAGGCTGATGGACAAACACACAGGAGAATAATGTTACAGCTTTATGGGTATTGCCGAGTGATGCTCGTGTCCCTACCTCCGGGCACAAAGGTCTAGGTGTAAATCCCACAGAAGTGTCTCCTAATATATCTGAACAAACTGATTAAACTGGACTTAGAATTGTGACTTGATGGAGAAGGAAGAGGTGTCAGTGTTGCATTTCAGAATTTAGGCCCAGGATGACTGAAAGTACAGCCGTTCGTGTTGATTGAAGTCACATTTCGCAGCAGTAAAGGTTTATAAAATCAGAGCGGTCATGGATAGGTTGAGTAGTCAGGGTTTTTCCCCAGGTTAGGGGCGTCCAAAACTCGATGGCATTGGTGGAAAGTGAGAGGGGAAAGGTTTTGATGAGGCCTAACGGGCATCTTTTCACACAGAGGGTGGTGTATCTATGGAATGAGCTGCCAGAGGAAGTGGTGGAGGCTGGTACAACTACATCATGTAAAAGGCATCTGGATCCTGACAGACCTGCCGAGCTTTTCCAGCAATTTCTGTATTTCTTTTAAAAACTGCATTCATTTTAACACACGTATTCTGAATAAATTAGACATTTTTATTTTTTAATGAAGCAGGAACATAAAAACATACCTTCAAATCGACCAAGACCATTTTCTGCTCAGGGTATGGCTCTTTGTATGACAGCAGCAATGATGCACCGACGTGGGACAGGGAATGTGATGGAGACATAGTTTGGACAATGTACATGGAATAATATCTGGACAAAGTTCTTTCAAGTTACAATTGCAGAGAGATTGTGTGTGTGTGTGTGTGTGTGTGTGTGTTATAGAAAGGGAAATATTGATTATATATTTGCAATACAAAAATAGTTTGCCATTCATCTTTCCATCATAGTTTGAGTAACATTGCTCTGGATCATAAACGTGCTATTTGAGCAGATTAACGATACTAGCCTGACTTGTTCCTAAAACTGACCCTGACCCAGTCTGAGACCGATATCATCGGCCATATCACCGACCTGGTTACATTTAACATTTGTTGTGAGCAGTGGAGGAGTGGGACTAGAAAAGGAAACAGTGACCCAAAAAGCCGGGGAACTATAGACCGGTGAGCCAGATGTCAGTGGTGGGTAAGTTGTTGGAGGGGATTCTGGGGGGTAGCATTTACATACATTTGGGAAGGCAAGGGCTGATCAGGGTAGACAACGTGGCTTTCTGCGAGGGAAATCATGTCTCATTAATTTGGTTGAGTTTATTGAAGAGATGACAAAGAAGATTGATGAAGGCAGTTTGGTTGACATTGTCTATATGGACCTCAGCAAGGTGTTCATTTAAGGAACAAAGAACAAAGAAAATTTCCAGCCCAGGAACAGGCCCTTCGCCCTCCAAGACTGAGCCGATCCAAATGTACTGTTTACATCTGTCGGTCACTTCCTAACCATCTGTATCCCTCTGCTCCCCACCTACTCCTCTGCTCCCCACCTACTCATGCATCTGTCTAGATGCACCTTAAATGAATCTGTCGTGCCTGCCTCTACCACCTCTGCTAGCAACGCGTTCCAAACGCCCACCGCCCTCTGTGTAAAGTACTTACCGTGTGTATCCCCCTTAAACTGTCTACCTCTCACCTTGAAAGCACGACCTCTCGTTATTGAATCCTTCACCCTGGGAAAAAGCTTGTCTCTATCCACCTTATCTTTAACCTTCATGATTTTGCGAACCTCAAACAGGTTTCCCCGCCCCCATCTTCTTTTTTCTAGTGAAAATAAACCTAACCTACTCAGCCTCTCTTCATAGCTAGTATTTCATTCTGATTGGTAGACAGATTAATAAGGTTCAGTCACATGGGATACAGAAGAAGCTCGTCACAATTGGCTTGAAGGAAGAGGGGTATTTTTCAGACTGGAGGCTTGTGAGCAGCAGTGTGCTGTAAGAATCAGGACTGAGTTCACTGCATTTCATCATTTATGTCAAGGATTTAGATGTGGATATTGGGGCCATAGTTAGTAAGGTTAAAGACGACATCAGAATGGTGATGTAGTAGATTATCTCAGAGTACAACAAGACCACAAATAGATGGGACAAAGGGGCAAGGAGTGATAGATGAAGTTTAATTTAGATAAAGACGAGGTTTTGTATGTTGTGAACGCAAATCAGGGCAGAAGTTATACACTTAATGGTCAGGTCCTGGAGAGTGTTGAGAAACAAACGGACATAGGGCTGCAGGTACATTGTTCCTTGAAAGTGGAGTCGCAGGTAGACAGAGTGGTGCAGAACACATTTGGCACATTTGCCTTAATCAGTCAGAGCATTGAGTATAGGAGTTGTGGTGGCATGTTGTATCTGTACAGGATGTTGGTGAGGCCACTTTAGGAATACTACATACAAGTTGGTTTTCTGCAGAAATGACTTACACGGATGTCCCAGGACTGGAGGTTTGAGCTTTAGGGAGAGGTTGATTAGGTTGAGGTGTTTCCCCCTGGAGTGTCAGAGGTTGAGGGGTCACATTATAGAGGTTTATAAAACCAGCAGGGGCATGGATATTCTGAACAGCCACGCTCTGCTCCCCAGGGTAGGGGAGTCCAGAACAGGAGAGTATAGGTTGAAGGGGAGAGGGGGAATGATTTAGAAGGGACTGAAGATAAATGTTTCACACACAGAGTGGTGTGTGTTCAGAAATTGCTGTCAGAGGAAGTGGTGAAGGAGGTTACAATCGCACATTTAAAAAGTATGTGAAAGACGAGGGATATCGGCGAAATGCTGGCAAATGGAACTGGATCAGATTTGATATCTGATCGGAGTGAACAGGTTGGACGGACGGGTCTGTTCCCATTCTGCATGACGCTTTGATTCTATCAGAGGAACGACAAATAATTCTGAATGGACCTTTCAAGTGAGAATTCTCTTCACTGGAAGTTTATCGTGCCTCTATGTTCACATTGATTGATAGCTGCATTAGGTAAATATTTGACAGAGAACTGAGTCATGGATAATGGGATACAGACAGGAAAGTGGGGTTGAGACCCCAACCTGATCAGCTACAATCTTAGTGCCTGGTGGAGAATTTTCAAAGTATCTAATGACTCACTCCTGTCCCTCAATCCCGTGTTCCTGTGTTCCATTCAGCCCATTAAACCTGTTAGGCAGGAGCATTTAGAGACTACTTACTTCTATAACCTGGTGCACAGAAACAGAGGAGATCATTCGGCCCTTCAAGATTGTCCCACACGCTTTGATGTGATTTGAGAAATGTAATTGTAAAACCCAGGCTGGGTATGAAAGAGGCCCCTCATCTCTCTTCACAGAGCTTCCCCTCTCTGAAACTTGTGCTCCATTTGTTGGTCATGTTGTAGACCTAAGTTCACTATGAATACAGGCCCCATACCTCACCCAGCGATGGCTCACAAAATCCTCTGGTCTCCCTGACGGCAACATTCAATAACAGAACATTCATGAAAATAACACCCACTAACTTTCCAATAACAGAATGTGAGAACATCAGACACAGGGGCAGGTCATTCACTCCCCAAGCCTGCCTTGCCCTTCACTAAGATCATGACTGCTCTGCTCTTGGTCTCAAATCCTCTCTCATACCCAATTCTTCATCGTCCTCAACTCTCTGACAGGTCGATATCCATCTACCTCCTCTTCAAATACTTTCAGTCATCTGGCTCCCCGAACACTCTTGAGAAGAGAAATCCTGACATTCAATGCCACCTGTTTGAAGAAAACCCTTGCTGCTCCTATACCATGGCCTATTGATATGAACAAAAGAGGTTGACTCAAGGGGTCAGGTGAAAATGACTGGCCCTGATATCAAGGCTTCTGTTGACATCAAGGAGCTTAACAAATCTGAAGTTAATGGGAATCAAAGTGAACTCTCCAGTGTTTGGAGTCAAACATGACACAAAGGAAGATGTTCATCATCTCATTCCTGAATCAGCTCTGTGGGAGATCCTCAGGGAAGCTTCCTCTTCACAAACTTCTACAGCTGCTTCATCAATGTCTCCCCACCCCCACCCTCCCCACCATAAGATCTGAAGTGGGGTTGGTCACTGAAGATTGCACTATGTTCAAAACATTTTGTCCCTCGTCAGCTCCTGAACTGGTCTGTGTCCATGTGCAGGAAGACCAGACTCCATTGAGGCTTGTGCTGTTAACGTGTCTGTAACATTCATGTAACAGCACTGTCTGACACTGCCCATTGCCACAGTAAAACAAGAGGTCATTCCACACCTCACGCTGGTTTCACAGGAATATGAGGAAATCATTCAGCCCATTGACATGATTGGAGAAGAACAGGGACAGCCCATTCAGTGCCTCCAGCCTATTACTCAGGAAGAGAAGGATTCCAGTGTGATGGGCCAGACCAGAGCCCTTTGAAAATATTTCAAGGCGGTAGCCTAGATTCTTACATTTTGTTATTTTAAAGGAAATGTAAAGTGTCTGTTCCAGATGCAAAGTGACAGGTCAAACAACTCGGTGGTGAGCAAAATACCATTTATTTAAACACGAAAGATGAAATAAAACCAAAGAAAGAGAAATTTAGAATAACATAATTCTATTGGACATCTTAACAGAATAATAGAACTAGGAGCTATTACTAATGAACTAGTCCAACATAGGAAATTCCCATCACCACAAAAGGAAAATGCAGGAATAGAAAACAGCATCTAGAGAAAATTCAGAGAGAGAGTAGCAGCCAGGAGACATTCTGTGAAACTTCCACCTCTGTGGAGACCCCTATAATTTTTGATGTTACTGAGAAACAAAACCCAGTGATCCTAATCTGTGAGAGCTGGCCACACCCATTTACTGCATTAAAATAAACCTAAGGCCTCCCTCGCTGTTTACTCAAGTGGTCTTAACTAGCCAGCTTCGTAACGATCGTTCAATATCTCTCTTAAAAGAAACCAGGATAAAAAAGCCTCTTAAAGCTACAGCATCATCACACTTGTCAACACATCGAGCTGTCTTACAGGAACCAGGGGCAACCCAATCCGGCCCTTGGCCATGCCCAATCGGACAAGGAAGAAGCCAGTCAGTCCCTTGAGTCACTTACACAGGATCAGTAGGAGGCCATTCCCACCTCAGTGCACTTACACAGGGGCAGAAGGAGGTAATTGATGCTGATTCCTGATGAATGAGTTATGCCCAAAACGTCGGTTCTCCTGCTTCTCGGATGCTGCCTGACCTGCTGTACGTTTCCAACAATCGACTCTCTACTCTGATCTCCAGTATCGGCAGTCTGAGGTGTCTCCTAATTGATGCTCCAACATGATAAACAATTGAAGCAGAGGCTGCATAGACAGACTGCTCCACGTTGTTCCTCATGGCTCTGTTGCTCATGATACGCATGTGGGACTTTAATTTGGTTTTCACGTGGTGAGGAGGGAAGCCATATGTGTGAAGTCTCAAGAAGGCACCTTCCATCTCCGAAAAGCCAGCCTGGTGTTCTCTGTGTAGAGCGGAAGCTGATGGGAATGGCTGCCTGTTTCAGATGGAAGGTATTGTGGCTGCTGTTGGGGATTGTGAGTAACCTGACGTTCTGTACGGGTTCACACGCCGACTGCACAATAACGTGGGGAGAGTTAATTTAGGCATATAAACTATTGGGAAAGACATGATCGGACTGATGAATGGACTCTCTAAAGTTCAAATATTGGTGATCTTGTTCATGTTGATCTTGTCTAGTGCACGTCCTGTTCAGTTTAACCTGTATGCCTTACTCTGTCCTAGTCTATTTCCACCCTATGATCTGTCTGGCCATGTTTACTATAATCTGCCTCCACTGCTCATAAATAAAGTGTTTCCCTGTACTGAGGTACATGTGGCAATAAAGCAAACCAATCAATCCTGGGTAAAGTATGAATTTCTCTCCCTGTCAATGTCTGTTTGGAAATAAGTGATCGCTGCCACTCCTCGTGTTTCAGTATCACTATGTTTTAATCTCTCACAGTTCTACAGATTAAACACTCAGCCTCTTCACTCTATTCTCATGATACCATCACCCGTGTCTGTGGTAAGGAGATCATTCCTTACAAAGGTGACCAATTCTGTAGAGAGTGCCCCAAATACTCTCTCAGCAAGGCCCTACAACAGCAGGAAGATGGCTTTACTTATGTACTCGAATCATCTTACAATGAAGGACAGCATACTATTGACTGCACCCATTACTTACACAGGGTTTGATTCGGAGCGGTCAGCATAGACTTGTGACTGGGAGATCATGCTTCCCAAATTTGTTAGAGTCCTTTGATGAAGTGACCAGGAAGGTTGATGAGGACAGAGCGGTAGACGTAGTCTCTATGGATATCAGTCAGGCCATTGATAAGGTACCACATGGCAGGCTGCTCTGGAAGGTTATATCACATGGAATGCTGGGGGAACAGGCCAATTGGATGCACAGTTGGCTTGATGGTAGGAAGCAGAGGGTTTAGTGGAAGGATGATCGTCAGGCTGGAGGCTGGGTCCATGGCTGTTTGTTGTCTACGATTTGGTTGAGAATGTACAAGGTATGATTAGTAAGTTTGCAGATGAGACTAACATAAGTGGGAGCATGATCAGTGAGGAAGTGCATCAGAAATTGCAGCAAGATTTTAATCAGGTGGGGAAGTGGGCCGAGAAATGGAAAATGGAATGTAGTGCAGATGTGTGAGTTCTTGCCTTTTGGAAACTTAAATCAAGGTAGGAGTTTCATGTTGAATGGGAGGGCCTTAAGGTGTGTCGTGGGAAGAATGACCATTGGGTTCAGGTGCACGGTTCTCTGCGAGTGGAGTCACAGGTAGACTGGGCAGCGAGGAAGTCTTTTGGCACACTGGCCTTCATCAGGCAGGACATTGAGTATAGAAGTTGGGAATTTATGTTGCAATTACACAGGACTTTGGTAAGGCCGCACTTGGAGTATTGTGATCAGTTTTGTCACCTTGTTATCGGGAGGATATTATTAAATTGGAAAGAATGCATAAGAAGTTTACAAGGATGTTGTCAGGACCCAGTGGTCTGAGTTATAGGGAGAGGTTGAACAAACTAGGACATTTTCTTTAGCGTGTAGGAGACTGAGGGGGGACCTTATAGAGCTGTATAAGATCACGAGGTGTATGGATCGGGTGAATGCTCTCAGTCTCTTTCCAAGGTTTAGAGAATCGAGAATAGAGGGGATGAGTTTAAGGTTAGAGGGGAAGGAATAAAAGAGAAACTGAGGGGCCACTTCTTTCCACAGAGGCTGGTACGTGGATGAGCTGCCAGCAGATGTGATTGAGGGGAGTACATTAACAACATTTCAAAAGCATTTGGATAAATATCTGGATAAGAAAGGACTAGAAGGATATGGGCCAACTGCAGGGAATTGGGGTTAGCGTGGATGGACATTTACAAGGTGGAGTCGAACCCCTCTGTTAATTAAAACCAAACACCCAGAAAATCTGTTAAAATATGAGCGACACAGATCTCCTATATTCCACTATTTTTAAAAAAAATCTGCAAGTCAGTTTCTTAACTTTAATAGCGAATACTAAACAACAACTATTCACAAATACAAGCCCTCTGTTTCTTAACTACTTACTATCTGACTCCAACTCTTTAAAAATATGTTATTCCAACAACCCACATATTAAACATTACAATCTCAAGACCACACAGTCTCCATCTTCCCCGCTGCTTTCACTCTTCCAGCTGCTGATCTCCCTGGGTCATGTTTTTACTGCAAGTAGGTTTTACATGAACATGTATCTTTGATAGAGAGTGTTTGAGTTGGCCAGTTAGCAGTCCTGCTCTACAGCAGATACACTGCTGTTGGATTGCAGTGGCTCTCCCTCTAGTGTTCAAATGCTGGGTTTATACACTCCCCATGATACAACAATTCTCACAATGTGATTGCTTTCCAGGTTTCCAAACAATAATATTCAAATTCCGTTGGCTTCTGGTATCTTGAGCGTTATTCAAACTCTTTGGTTGTATTTGAATTGTTGTCAAAGTAGCAACCAAAACTCAGGATTGTCATTGTTGTCTACAACCATCTGCGACAATTTGTCATGGAACCATTCAAATGTTGTCAGGCCAGTACGAAATTCAATCATTCTTTTTCTATAATTGAAATTTTATATTTTTTTTCTGGTGGATATTGAGTTTTTTCGACAAGTAGCCAATTGGCCACTCAATTCCATCATCAACTTTCTGTGTCAACACATCTCCGACCCCTATATCCCGAGCATCATACACAATTTTCAAAGGGGTTCAAAATATTTGGTGTAGCTAAATCTGGTGCGGGGTGATTAAACCTGCTTTAAAATTCTCAAATGCCTCCTGGCATTGTTCTGTCCACCACATTCTGTGACCTTCTTTCATAAATCCATCAGTGGTGCCAATACGCTGCTGAAGTTTGCAACAATCTTCCGATAGAATCCACTCAGTTCCAAAAATCGAACACCTCTTTCTTCGAGGGTGGTCGTGGAAATTCCTCAAAGCCCTTCGTCTTTGTGTTCCATGGGGTCAACCTTGCATGTCCAATGTAATGTCCTCTGCCTTCGCGAATTCTGGTTTCTTTAAGTTTATTACCAGGTTTGCTTCTTGTAATCGGTCAACATGTTCTGGCAACTGTAACATGTGAGCTTTCACTACATCATACAGATAAGCTGCACAATTAGTTCATCTGGCTCCAACTCTGTTCCTGAGTCTTCAATGTGGCTGGAGCATTATTCATTCACATGACATTCTCTCACATTTTTGTCATATTCGGTATCTTTACCAGGTAGTTTAACTGACTCAGCATTTTTTAATTTGTAAGGGGCCACTAAACCGGGCTTTGAAGGGATTTCCCACCACTGCTGGCAATACTAATTCATCATCCCCACGGGAAATCGTCAACGTTTTAGTGTTTTTATCTGCCACCTGCTTCACTCTACACTGTGCCCTTTTCAGGTGCTGTTTAGCTGACTCACCTACTTCATCCAATCTCTCCCTCACCTCAGATACATAATCCAAGTGTGAGATCTCTGACTTTGGTCCTGTCAATTTATATTTAATTAATTTCAAAGGGCCTCTCACTATATGTACGAATATTAACTCAAAGGAAGGAAAATGAGTAGATTTATTTGGGGCATCTCTAATGGCAAGCAATATAATGGGACACCTTTATTCCAATAATTCGGGTAATTCTAACAGTACGCTGTTAATATTGTCTTCAGCATCTGATGCCAACTTTCCAAGGCTCCCTGGGATTCGGGAAGGGACGAACTTGATTCAAACTGCAGTATGCCAAAACTATCCATGACGTCATCAAACAGCTGAGCGGTAAAATGAGACCCTTGGTCTGACTGAATCACACAGCGTAGCCCACAGTGAGTAAAGATAGCTCCCAACTCCTCTGCCTCCCTTTTTGCCTTCACACCCCGAAATGGAATTATCCCTGGAAATCGGGTAGACACGTCCATTATGATCAGCGGATGTTGGTTTCCACTTTTATTTCAGAAAGGGGAGCTCCACAATTAATCATCAACCACATGAAAGGTGTATTCGAATACAGGGTTTGGCAATAAAGGTGCTGGTTTATCCTGCCTGGGACTTACCTACCATTTGGCATGTATGACATGTACAACAAAACATAACCACATCCTTGTGCATTCCAGCCACTAGACATGCTTTAGCCTGAGTCTTCCGTGCATCAACTCCTTTGGCTTTTATCTTTCGGTTTTCCTTCCTGTTGTAACTTATGACAGTGGGATCTTGTTACTACACAGTCTGGAAAAATCCCTGGGTATTTTGCTTTTAATTCCCCAGTTCCCTGGTCTTACTTTGGTTTCTCCAACACAAGGGCTGCCTCTCCCAACTTGGATCCTGCTAAATCATTCCCATGAACAAACTGTATTCCTGGAACTGACAATCTATCGCTCACTCTCGCTGTTACTTTCCCAACCTTGATTTGGCATTCCAACCTAATGTTACACAGGGAATGCTTAATATCTGTCCCCATTCCACAAATTATCACGCTGTTGAGTAACATGCCAGAAAGAGTGAAAATACTTTCATCTCTTACTATCAGAGGGGGAGGGAAAGTGAGGACTGCAGATGCTGGAGATCAGAGTTGAAAAGTGTGGGGCTGGAAAAGCACAGCAAGCCGGCAGCATCCGAGAGGTAGGGGAGTTGACATTTCAGGCATACGTCCTTCATCAGGAAAGTGGGGGGTAAGGGAGAGGGAAAGCGGCTGAGAATTACATTGGAGGGTAGGGGTGGAGCTGGTGGAAGGGAGCTTGGAAGGCGATCAGTAGATGCAGGTGATAACTGATGGTGAAAGGTCGGAGAGGAGGGTGAAGTGGATAGGTGGTAGGACAGCTGGAACCCTCAAACTATACAGCATCAACGTTGACTTCACCAATTTCCAAAACTCCCCTCCACCAGCCTCAACCCAGATTCAACCGTTCAACTTAGCACTGCCCTCTTGAACTGTGCTAACTGTCCATCTTCCTTTCCACCTACCCACTCCATCCTCCCCTCCGACATATCACAATAATTCCCATTTATATCTTCCTATCACCCTCCCAATGACCCTCACACCAGTCCATCTCCTACCCTCCGATTTCTCTTTCAGCCCCCTGTTCCCCCCGCCACATTCCTGATGATGGGTTGATTCCTGATGTGTCGATTGTCCTGCTCTTCGAATGCTGCCTGATCTGTTGTGCCTTTCCGGCCCCTCAGTTCTCAACTATTAGAGACTGAGCAGCTCCCGTATCTTGGAAAATTATAACTACTTGTCCTCACCCCCACATCTCGTTTTTCCTTAGTAAGGTTTATCTACGGAGGCAAATTCTTTATACAGACCAGGCACTGACTCCATACCCAGCCCCTGCCTGGGCAGTGCACTCTCCTGCAGCTCCTCGGCTCCACTTCGGGTCTCCTTTAACAGGTTCACTAATACCATTGGCTTAAACTCTTTTACCACATCTTTTCCCAAAGTGTCTTCCTTCAATGCCCAGCACCGTGTGTCCCAGCTTACTGCAGTGAAAACACCTTTTCACAGTGCCCTTCTTAAACCATCGGCACTGTAATTTTTATGTGTTCCACTACATGATTGTAAGAACAACTGAGGCCTTTCACTTCCTTTCAACCCCTTGGACCTGTTTTTTCATCTGTGGTAAACTATTGCCAGTGTGCCTTTCTCTATGTTTTGCAGTGCAGGATCTCCCCTTCTCTCAATTTTTATCACCCACAAGATGAAATCCTCCCAGAAGCTAAATTTCATCTCATGCACCAAAGCATCTCATCTGCCCTTTCTGCTACGCTTCTCACTTCTTGAACTTTCTGTTCATTCACATGAATTCTTACCATCTCTGGAAGTGAGTCTATAAACTCCTCCCTTCGAGCCTCACAGGTCTTATCCATTTTTAAAGCCTGCATCATTCTATCAAAATGACTGTGTTTAATTCTTTCAAACTCAATATAAGTCTGACCTGGTTCTGTCTCTACATTTCTGAACTGCCGTCTATATTCTTCTTGTACGAATTCATAAGCACTCAAAATAACCTGTTTGACATCTGCATAATCTCTTGCTCCCTCATGAGACAGCACGGCACATACCTTTCAAGCTGTTCCCACCAGCTTAGTCTGAACTAGCATTAGCTACAGGTTCACGGGACATGCCATCTGCCGAGCCAGTTTTGTAAATGAAATAGAAGTAGTTTTTGCATTTTTCGCACCAAAATATGGCAATGTATTAACATAGTTGTATACATCCCTACATTATCCCTTCATCTTTATCCTGCTAATTTAACTTTCTTATCTAATTCCAAACTTCGGAATTTCAAATTCTCCTTCTCTTCCTTTTTCCTCTGTTTCTCTTTCTCTATCTTCTCTCTCTTTCTGTTTCTTTCTTTATCTTCTAACTCCAGTTGTCATATTTGCAATTTAAGTTTCTCGAACTCGACTGCAGTTTCCTGCTTCTCTGATAGACCAAAGAGCTTGACCAACTCCATTATGATGACAGCTTTCCTTTAGTACCTGGTGAAACCTAATTCTAATCTACATGTTAATTCTAAAAGTATGCCCTTCCTTTGTCTTTCTACACTTTCTTGGCAAATTTGGGAACCACCTTTAAACCCCAGAACCTCTTTAGTAATATTAAAAGCCATTTCTTTTAATTTAACCAACCACAAGGAAACAAAATTAAATGAATTTACTCACCTGTTTTATTTGAAGATCTACATCACTAACTGCCAAGTGATGGAATCTGCTGGGACCTTTTGTACGCCAAAGCTGTTCAAATCTGTCTAAATCCCATACGACAAGCCCTCAAACTGTTATGATGTCGCTGTTGAACTCCTCGTTAATTAAAACCACACACCCAGAAAAGCTCACCTTACCTCGTAATCTGTTAAAACACGAGTGACAAAGTAGTCGCAAATTCCACTATTAAGAGAAAAAGAACAATTAATAAGTATGTATTTTAACTCCCTGAGCTTGATGGTTTGTTTTCAGATGTTTCGTCACCATGACTAGGTGATATCATTAGTGAGAGTCTCTGGTGACGCACTGGTGGTAAGTCTCGTCTTTCTATTTCTAGGTCTTGGTTTCTTAAGGTGTATGATGTCATTTCCAGCTTTTTGTTCAAGGCAAGGTAGATAGGATCTAAATTGATGCTTTTGTTGATGTACTTCTCGCTAGAATGTCATGTTTCTAAGAACTTTCGTGCGTGGCTTTGTCCTAGGAAGTGCGTGTTGTCACAGTCAACGTGGTGTCCTTCTTTTTATGTATGAATGGAAACTAATGATAGTGGGTCGTGTATTTTGGTAGCCAGTTGGTGTTCATGTATCCTGCTAGCACAACAATAGGACAGTCGGAAATGGAAAAAAAAACGATTTTATATACACTGTTTAATCAGTGTGTGTTCAGATAAGTAACACTCTTCATATGTGTATAACGCATTCTGAATGAACAACTGAGACACAGCTAACAAAAAATGATGCACATGATGAATACATTTTTTTAAGCATTAAAACATTATTTGATCCTCATCTGAAGTGATACCTTCCCTTTCTCTCAACGTTCCCCCTTTTCTGGGATTCCCAACTCTAGTCTCTCATTTTTATCAGAATGTGTGTTAGAAATTCTTGTTTCTGGTTTCCAACTTACTTCAGTTAATCCCCTTTCTACCAGGAATTAAATATATCGTCTGTTGGGTTCTTTCCAAAACTAGTGTCTGTCATATTATTGGAGAGGAACGTTATGGCATCTGACCCAGCGTTTGAACATATTGCTCTGCTGTACGTGCACTGTACAAAGGACCACAGCACACAGGAATTGCCAAAAGATTGAGGGAAGTACATATCCTCTCTCTCGTTCTCCCTTTCCTCTCTCTCGTTCTCCCTTTGTATCTAGTTAAGAAATCCACCAATCTTCGTGGCCCATCTCTCAAAACTCATTCTTTCATTTTATACGTAATGCTTTCTTCAAGATGTAATGTGGTTATAATTCAGCAACGTAACTACAATGACATGCGGGAGGAGCTGGCCAGAGTTAATTGCAAGGGGAGCAGAGCAGGAAAGACCATGGAGCAGCAATAGCAGGAGTTTCTGGGGATAATTCGGAAGATAATACCAGAAATGCAACCCCAAGCTGATGAAACATACTCATGGGAGGACAAGGCAGCCAAGAGTGACAAGGCATCAAACAAAAAGAGGAAACATACAATGTGGTGAAGATGATTGGGAATCCAGAGAATTAACTGGCTCTGAAACTACATAAGGATGGTATCACTGACACTACAGAGCTCTTAATCATGGTCAGGGAAAGAAACAGAGGAAAAATAATCACTTTAAACACAGAAGATGGCATTTCTCAAGGAAAAAGATTCAGGTGAATTAAACATTTGAATTAACATCATAGAACATAGAACATAGAAAAATACAGCGCAGTACAGGCCCTTCGGCCCTCGATGTTGCGCCGACCAAATCCTACCTAACCTACACTAGCCCAATAACTTCCATATGCCTATCCAATGCCTGCTTAAATGACCATAAAGAGGGAAAGTTCACCACTGATACGGGCAGGGCATTCCATGAACTCACAACCCGCTGCGTAAAGAATCTACCCCAACATCTGTCCTATACCTACCACCCCTTAATTTAAAACTATGTCCCCTAATAACAGCTGACTCCATTAGCGGTAAAAGGTTCTCAGTGTCTACCCTATCTAAACCCCTAATCATCTTATACACCTCTATCAAATCTCCCCTAAACCTTCTTTTCTCCAATGAGAACAGGCCCAAGTGCCTCAGCCTTTCCTCATATGATCTTCCTACCATGCCAGGCAACATCCTGGTAAACGTCCTCTGCACTCGTTCCAATGCCTCCACATCCTTCCTATAGTATGGCGACCAAAACTGCACACAATACTCCAGATGAGGCCGCACCAGAGTCTTATACAACTGCAACATGACCTCAGGACTCCGGAACTCAATTCCTCTACCAATAAAGCCCAGTACACCATATGCCTTCCTCACAGCACTATTTACCTGGGTGGCTACTTTCAGAGATCTGTGTACATGGACACCAAAAGGGCGGCACGGTGGCACAGTGGTTAGCATTGCTGCCTCACAGCGCCAGGGACCTGGGTTCAATTCCCGACTCAGGCAACTGACTGTGTGGAGTTTGCACGTTCTCCCCGTGTCTGTGTGGGTTTCCTCCGGGTGCTCCGGTTTCCTCCCACAGTCACAAAGATGTGCGGGTCAGGTGAATTGGCCATGCTAAATTGCCCATAGTGTTAGGTAAGGGGTAAATGTAGGGGTATGGGTGGATTGCGCTTCGGCGGGTCGGTGTGGACTTGTTGGGCCGAAGGGCCTGTTTCCACACTGTAAGTAATCTAAAAAAAATCCCTCTGCTCATCCACACTACCAAGTAGCCTACCATTAGCCCTGTAATCCATCTTCTTGTTACTCCTACCAAAGTGAATGACTTCACACTTAGCTACATTGAATTCCATCTGCCACCTTTCTGCCCAGCTCTGCAACCTATCTATATCCCGCTGTAACCTGCCACATCCTTCTTCACTGTCCACAACTGCACCGACCTTTGTGTCATCCGCAAACTTGCTCACCCAGCTTTCAAGCCCCTCCTCTAGACCATTTATAAAGATGACAAACAGCAACGGTCCCAAAACAGATCCCTGTGGTACACCGCTAGTAACTGCACTCCAAGATGAACCTAGTCCATCAACTACTACCCTCTGTCTCCTTCCAGCCAGCCAATTCCTAATCCAAACCTCTAATGCACCCACAATGCCATACCTCCGTAGTTTTTGCATTAGCCTACCATGGGGTAACTTATCGAACGCCTTGCTAAAATCCATATACACCACATCTACTGCTTTACCCTCATCCACCTCCTTAGTCACCTTCTCAAAGAACTCAATACGGTTTGTGAGGCACGACCTGCCCTTCACAAAACCATGCTGACTATCCTTGATCACATTATTCCTATCGAGATGTTCATAAATCTTATCCCTTACAATTCTCTCTAAGACTTTGCCCACAACAGAAGTGAGACTCACTGGCCTATAGTTACTCGGGTTGTCCCTACTCCCCTTCTTGAACAAGGGGACCACATTCGCTATCCTCCAGTCTTCTGGTACTATTCCCGTTGACAATGACGACATAAAAATCAAGGCCAATGGCTCTGCTATCTCCTCCCTAGCTTCCCAGAGGATCCTAGGGTAAATGCCATCAGGCCCAGGAGACTTGTCTATTTTCATCCTTTCCAGTATTCCCAAAACCTCCTCCCTACATACTTCAAGGCCATCCATTCTAATCACTTGTGACTCAATATTCACACCAGCAACAGAGTCCCGTTCCTGAGTGAATACTGACGAAAAGTATTGATTTAGTGTCTCACCAATCTCCTCCGCCTCCACGCACAACTTCCCACTACTATCCTTGACTGGACCGATACCTACCCTAGCTGCAAATGTGTTGCTGGTCAAAGCACAGCAGGCCAGGCAGCATCTCAGGAATAGAGAATTCGACGTTTCGAGCATAAGCCCATCATGAGGAATGAGGAGAGTGTGCCAAGCAGGCTAAGATAAAAAGTAGGGAGGAGGGACTTGGGGGAGGGGCGATGGAGGTGGGATAGGTGGAAGGAGGTCAAGGTGAGGGTGATAGGCCGGAGTGGGGTGGGGGCGGAGAGGTCAGGAAGAGGATTGCAGGTTAGGAGGGCGGTGCTGAGTTGAGGGAACCGACTGAGACAAGGTGGGGGGAGGGGAAATTAGGAAACTGGAGAAATCTGAATTCATACCTTGTGGTTGGAGGGTTCCCAGGCGGAAGATGAGGCGCTCCTCCTCCAGCCGTCGCGTTGTTATGTTCTTCCGGTGGAGGAGTCCAAGGACCTGCATGTCCTCGGTGGAGTGGGAGGGAGAGTTAAAGTGTTGAGCCACGGGGTGATTGGGTTGGTTGGTCCGGGCGGCCCGGAGGTGTTCTCTGAAGCGTTCCGCAAGTAAGCCGCCTGTCTCCCCAATATAGAGGAGGCCACATCGGGTGCAGCGGATGCAATAGATGATGTGTGTGGAGGTACAGGTGAACTTGTGGCGGATATGGAAGGATCCCTTGGGGCCTTGGAGGGAAGTGAGTGTGGAGGTGTGGGCGCAAGTTTTACATTTCCTGCGGTTGCAGGGGAAGGTGCCGGGGGTGGAGGTTGCGTTGGTGGGGGGTGTGGATCTGACGAGGGAGTCATGAAGGGAGTGGTCCTTGCGGAACGCTGATAGGGGAGGGGAGGGAAATATATCCTTGGTGGTGGGGTCCGTTTGGAGGTGGCGGAAATGGCGGCGGATGATACGTTGTATGCGGAGGTTGGTGGGGTGGTAGGTGAGAACCAGTGGGGTTCTGTCTTGGTGGCGGTTGCAGGAGCGGGGCTCAAGGGCGGAGGAGCGGGAAGTGGAGGAGATGCGGTGGAGGGCATCGTCGATCACGTCTGGTTACTCAATACCTACACTAGTCATCCTTTTATTCCTGACATACCTATAGAAAGCCTTTGGGTTTTCCCTAATCCTACCAACTAAGGACTTTTCATGTCCCCTTCTCGCTGCTCTTACCTCTCTCTTCAGATCCTTCCTGGTAACCTTATAACTCTCAATCGCCCCAACTGAACCTTCACGCCTCATCTTTACATAGGCCGCCCTCTTCCCTTTCACAAGGGATTCCAATTCCCTATTAAACCACGGCTCCCTCACAAGACCCTTTACTCCCTGCCTGACTGGAACATACTTATCAAGGACACTCAGTAGGTGTTCCTTGAACAATCTCCACATATCGTTAGTGTTCTTCTCCTGAAGCCTGTTTTTCCAATCCACGCATCCTAAGTCATGCCTCACCGCATCATAATTTCCCTGCCCCCAGCTATAGCTCTTGCCCTGCAGTGCACACTCATCCGTCTCCATCACTAAAGTAAAAGTCACCGAGTTGTGGTCACTGTCCCCGAAGTGCTCACCTACCTCCAAGTCAAACACCTGGCCTGGTTCATTACCTAGAACCAAATCCAGTATAGCCTCACCTCTTGTTGGCCTGTCTACATATTGTGTCAGGAAACCCTCCTGCACACATTGGACAAACACCAACCCATCTAACGAAATCGAGCTATAGCTTTCCCAATCAATATCTGGGAAGTTAAAGTCCCCCATAACAACCATCCTGCTACTTTCACTCTTCTCCTGAATCTTCCTCGCAATACTATCCTCTACTTCTCTCGGACTATCGGGAGGCCTGTAGAAAACACCTAACAGGGTGACCTCAACTTTCCTATTTCTAACCTCAGCCCAAACTACCTCATATGGCAAGTCCTCTTCCATCGTCCTTTCCACTGCTGTAATGCTATCCTTGACAAGCAATGCCACACCTCCCCCTCTTTTACCCCCATGTCTGACCCTACTAAAACATTTAAACCCTGGAACCTGCAACAGCCATTCCTGACCCTGTTCTACCCATGTCTCTGTAATGGCCACAACATCGAAGTCCCAGGTACAAACCCACGCTGCAAGTTCACCTACCTTATTTCTTATACTTCTGGCATTGAAGTATACACACTTCAAGCCACCTTTCTGTTTACAGGCACCCTCCTTCGAAATCGATGCCTTGTTCCTAACCTCCCTACACTCAAGGTCCTGTACCCTGAAGCTACAGTCAAGGTTCCCATGCCCCTGCAGAGTTAGTTTAAACCCTCCCAAAGAGCACTAGCAAACCTCCCCCCAAGGATACTGGTGCCCCTCAGGTTCAGGTGTAGACCATCCTGTTTATAGAGGTCCCACCTTCCCCAGAAAGAACCCCAGTTGTCCAGAAACCGGAATCCCTCCCTCCTGCACCATGCCTGTAGCCACGCATTTAACTGTTCTCTCTCCGTATTCCTCGACTCTCTATCACGTGGCACGGGCAACAAACCAGAGACAACAACTCTGTTTGTTCTAGCTCTGAGCTTCCAACCTAGCTCCCTGAAAGCCTGCCTGACATCCTCACCTGTCTTCCTACCTATGTCTTTGGTGCCAACGTGGACCACGATCTGGGGCTGCTCCCCCTCCCACTTAAGGACCCGGAAAACACGATCAGAGACATCACGTACCCTTGCACCTGGGAGGCAACATACCAATCGTGAGTCTCTGTCGCCCCCACAAAACCGCCTATCTGTACCCCTCACTATTGAGTCCCCAAGAACTATCGCTCTAACTTTCTCCACCCTTCCCTTCTGAATAACGGGGCCAGGCTCCGTGCCAGAGGCCTGAACCTCGTTGCTTACCCCTGATAAGCCATCCCCCCCACAAGTATCCAAAACGGTATACTTGTTCTTGAGGGGAATGACCGCAGGGGGTCCCTGCACTGGCTGGTTCCTCCCACTCCCCCTCACTGTCACCCATCTGTCTATAACTTTCGGTGTAACTACTTCCCTAAAGCTCTGATCTATGACCACCTCTGCCTCCCGAATGATCCGTAGTTCATCCAACTCCAGCTCCAGTTCCCTAACACGGTCTTGGAGGAGCTGGAGATGGATGCACTTCTTGCAAGTGTAATCAGCAGGGATGCTAATGGCTTCCCTCACCTCATACACGTTGCAAGAGGAAAATTGCACTGCCTGCACTGCCATCCCTCTAAAAAGTAAGCTTTAAAACTAAATCTAAAGAAATAAACAAGCAAAATGCAGCACTTACCTGCTTGCCACAACGGGTCTTATTATTAGGTT
Organism: Hemiscyllium ocellatum; assembly: GCF_020745735.1. Lineage (NCBI taxonomy): Eukaryota > Metazoa > Chordata > Chondrichthyes > Orectolobiformes > Hemiscylliidae > Hemiscyllium > Hemiscyllium ocellatum. The sequence goes on along the minus strand of NW_026869114.1, from coordinate 373,349 downwards.
AGAGGAGGAGGGCGAGTTGGAGGCTCTACCCCTGTAGTGCCTCGGGTTCCTCCCCTGCGCGCTTATATAAGAAAAAAACCCTACCCAGGTAACCTAGCGCGGCACCAGCTTCCGGGTCCGCTAGGCGCTTAAAAAAACTTTAAAACTTTTAGCTGTTTGAAAAAAAAACACGAACTGGACTTACCCCGCGACTTCAAAAACACCACCAGACAGCCGTTACTTGGTCCGCCGAGAGATTTATCAGGGTTACATTCAATCTGCCATTGATCTGCCCATCTCACAATTCCATTTGCATCTTCCTGTAACTTAAGGCCTTCCTCCTCACTGCTAACCACTCAGCCATTCATTACTTCAAACATAAACTTACTTGGTACACCAGGGTACACTGCTCTCCAGTCACACAAACAGCCTTCTCCCACCACCCTCTGTCTCCTGCTACTAACACAGTTTTCAGTGTAACTTGTCAAGTTTTGCTTCATATTGTGAGATTTTACTTTATTTCTCAGTGTCCCAGGTGGAAATTTGTCAATGGCCTTCCTAAAAAACAAAACAATCGACCTCCTCAAACTAATTCAATCAAACCCATTAGATGTGACTTCCTTCTGATAAAGTCATGATGATTATCCCTGATCAAACCTTGCGACTCTGATTGGAGTTCGATTTTTTCCTTCCCTTTTTTCTCCAGTAGTTTCCTTAACAGTGATCTAATACTCGCTCGTCTATAGTTCCCTGGTCTATGTCTCCCACCCTTACTGTGAAGTGGAATCGTATTAGCAGTTCTCCAGTTCTCTGGCACATCCCCTATGGTCAGATTCTAATTAAAATATTCAGTCCGCAATGCAATCAACGTGTGTATTGCTGCTTCCTCTGAAATACATGTATGAAGTACATCTAATCTGTCAGATTTATAAATACTCAATCCAGCTTTCTTTTCAAAGATGACCCAAACACTGATAAGAATGAGCTCAGATTTTACTTACACAAGTCCCATGGTCACTTGGTATTTCTGGAAGAATTTCTGGACATTCTTCCATGAAGGTAGATACCAAAGAAACTGTTTCCTTTCCCTGCAATTTCTCTGTTCTCTGCAATAACTTATCCTGAACACACACCAACTGCACCACATTTGATCTTATTTTTATTTTTTTTTCATACATTGATAGATGCTTTTTAGCAGTTTTTATGTTTTCTTTCATTTGCATGCTTTTACTCTTTTTGATTTTCTTCTCAGTTTCTTGGTCATCCTTTGCTGGGTCCTACATTTCTCTGAGTCCACTGGCTTACTGCAACACCTGGCATTTTTCTAAGCTGCCTCCTTTCATCTAATAGGTAGGTGAGGGTGGGGTTGAAAGTGATAGTCGGAGAGGAGGGTGGACCAGATTGATAGGAAGGAAGGTGGATACATCAGAACATTCAAAAGGGCGGTGCTGACTTGGAAGGTTGGAGTGGGATAAGGTGGGATTAGGGGAAATGGGAAAATCCACTATGATCCCCTGTAGTTGGATGGTCCCAAGGCAGAAGAGGAGGCTTTCTTCCTCCAGGCTTCTGGTGGCTCGGATTTGGCGATGGAGCAGGCCCAGGACCCTCATGTCCTTGGCAGAATGGGAAGGGGAGTTAAAGTGCTCAGCCACAAGGCGATGGAGTTGTTCAATGTGGCTGTCCCAGAGATGTTCTCTGAAATGATCCAAAGTTGACCTCCTGCCTCGCCAATGTAGAGAAGACCACAGTGGGTTTAATGGATGCAGTAGATGAGGCGTTTTGTCTCCTTTTATCACCTTTCACTTTAAACCCCACCTTCATCTACCTATCGCAATCCCAGCTACCTCCCCCCTGTCACACCCCCTTCCCATTTATCTCTCAGCCCCCTTGGCCCATAAGATTCATTCCTGATGAAGGGCTTATGCCCGAAACATTGATTTATCTGCTCTTAGTATGCTGCCTGGCTGTGCTTTTCCATCACCACACTCTTCGCCTCTGATCTCCAGCATCTGTAGTCCCCATTTTCTCCTCACACCTTGATGGCTTGCATGACTCAGATTTGTAACGGTTACTTCAAATACAACAAAAACTGTCGTGTACTCAAACAGCATAAAAGAAAACCAATACATTGTGGTCACTGTTCCCAAAATGTCCTTTCCGGCAAAATTTTCAATTAGCTCTTCTGATCACTCAACACCAATTCCTAAATAACCTGATCTCGAGCTCAGTGATCAACATAATGTTCATGTAAACCATCTCACACGTGGTCATGAAATCCATTTTTCCCAGCATTAGCATTCAATTGGGTTAACACAGTTTAGATATAATTTAAACATATATCATTACTGCAGTACCCACAAATGTGCATATCTCATTTCCTGTTTTATAACATGTCCAGCATTTGTATTGCAGCTTTCACTTTGATAATAGACAATAGACAATAGGTGCAGGAGTAGGCCATTCAGCCCTTCGAGACTGCACCGCCATTCAATATGATCATGGCTGATCATCCTTAATCAGTATCCGCTCCCTGCCTTATCTCCATAACCCTTGATTCCACTATCTTTGAGAGCTCTATCCAACTCTTTCTTAAATGAATCCAGAGACTGGGCCTCCACTGTCCTCTGGGGCAGAGCATTCCACACAGACACCACTCTCTGGGTGAAGACGTTTCTCCTCATCTCTGTCCTAAATGGTCTACCCCGTATTTTTAAGCTGTGTCCTCTGGTTCGGCACTCACCCATCAGCGGAAACATGTTTCCTGCTGCCAGAGTGTCCAATCCTTTCATAATCTTATACGTCTCAATCATATCCCCTCTCAGTCTTCTAAACTCAAGGGTATACAAGCCCAGTCGCTTCAGTCTTTCAGTGTAAGGTAATCCCGCCATTCCAGGAATTGACCTCGTGAACCAACGCTGCACTCCCTCAATAGCCAGAATGTCTTTCCTCAAATTTGGCGACCAGAACTGCACACAGTACTCCAGGTGTGGTCTCACCAGGGCCCTGTACAGCTGCAGAAGCACCTCTTTGCTTCTATACTCAATTCCTCTTGTTATGAAGGCCAGCATGCTATTAGCCTTCTTCACTACCTGTTGTACCTGCATGCTTGCCTTCATTGACTGGTGTACAAGAACACCCAGATATCTCTGTACTGCCCCTTTACCTAAATTAATTCCATTGAGGTAGTCATCTGCCTTCCTGTTCTTGCCACCAAAGTGGATAACTGTACATTTATCCACATTAAATTGCATCTGCCATGCATCTGCCCACTCACCTAACTTGTCCAGGTCACCCTGTAATCTCCTAACATCCTCATCACATTTCACCCTGCCACCCAGCTTTGTATCATCAGCAAATTTGCTATTGTTATTGCTGATACCATCTTCTATATCATTAACATATATAACTCCCATCAATGTTTGCTCCTCCTTGCTGTTTTTCCGCTCCACCTTACTAGATTCTGTGGAATCTGAGCGATGTGGGCTCTGGGGAGATTAATGGCAGAGATCATCTCGCCACATCATTTATGATCTTCGCAAACTTTCATTTCTCCAGATCTCCCGTTATGCTGATGGAGTAGAGAAGGACAATGATCTTCCAACAATGCTCTGTATTCTCCCAGAGAGCTGAGACTGCTCTAACCTGGGTGGGAACATTACAGCAGGCTGGTAAAGTGTTGCTGCTGCTGTACAGGAAGATCACATCTGGAGTAGTGTGTACAGGTTTAGCCTCTTCTATGAAGAAAGGATGTTGTTATATTGGAAGCAGTTCAGAGATGGTTCCCTCAACTGATTCCTGCAATGAAGGTGCTAGATTATAACGAAAAGATGATCAGGTTGACCCAGTAGTCAATTACACAGATAGTGGAGGAATCCATTCCATTCTCCAGCCTGTTACACAGGAACAACAGGAGGATATTCAGGCCTTCGACCCTGTTACACCAAAACAGGACGAGACCATTCAGTCCCTGGAGCCTGACATACATTTACAGAAGGAGGCCAATCAGCCCTCGAGCCTATAACAGTAGGCCATGCTGCACCAGTATTCTGTTAAACAACAATAGGATCAGTCCATTCAGCCTCCTCAAGTCTGTAACATAGGAACTGGAAGAGGTCACACAGTGACAGGAGATTGTTACACTGGGATAACAGGAGGCCATTCAGACCCACCGAGCCTATTGCAAGGGAATTGGATAATGATAAAAACTATCTGAAACTTCTTTCATGAGAAATGAAGAGGTAATTTAGACACGTGTCTGTTGTAGTATGTGAACAAGAGAAGAACAATCACTCCCTCAGTCCCATCTCCGGGATACATGAGGAGACCGTTCAGTATTTCCACCTGTTATGAGAAGACCCATCAGCCCCTCAAAATGTTACACAGCAACGGGAAGATTCCATAATCTCCCAATCCTCTAAAGCATCAACAGGAGGAGGTCATTCTGACCTTGGAGACGACAATATGGGAACACCAGAAAGACATCAGCTCATCGATTTTGATGATGAGTCCATTCAGTGACACATGGCTCTTACACAGCAATTGGAGCACATCTCTTCAAGTCTTGTGCCCATTAAACAGGAATTCAAAGAAAATGTAAAGGTTTTCGAAAATGAAGAACTTATAATAATGGTATACATTAGGTACTAAAGTGTGACAATAAACTATTATAATTTATGGCAAATTGTTAGAGTCCATTGTTCAGGACATTTGCAAAGTTAAACCACAATCCATCAGAGTCAACATGGTTTTACGAAGGCTAAACCGTGTCTGAATTGTTTGCTTGAGTTATTTGAAGATGTCACAAACAAGGTGGGTCGTGGGAATCCTGGAGATGGAACATATCTGGTCTTCCTGAAGGCATCGGATATGTCGCTTCTCCAAAGAGTAAGTGGTAAGATCAGACAACATGAGTTTAGGAGTAATTAATTAGCTTGGATGGAGGAATGGTTAACCAACAAAATGGAGTCAGATGGAATAAATGTGTCATTTTCTTTTGGCAAATGCAGTTTGTGGGGTGCCATTGATTTCAGGACTCATGCCTCAACCATTTGCGATCGATGGTATTACTGCACTCGGTTGATGGGATAGAAAATACAATGTCACATTTTCAGATGACACTAACATTGGTGGGAAATTACTTCGGAATGATGATGCAAGAGATTTAAAACTATATGGATAGGTTTGGTGAATTTGCCAACATTGGCAAGGAAAATTAAAGTGAATAAATATGGGGCTATTCAAGTTGGCCAGTATAATAGAAAGACAAATTATTATCTAAATGGAGAGAAAGTTCAAAGTGCTTAGGTGCAGAGGGATCTGGGTGTCTGCTTGCATATCACAGAAAACCTGCCTGCAGATACTGCAAGTAATGAGAAATGCCAGCATAATTTCAGTGTTTATTTATGAAAGGATAGAGTAGAAAGGTAGGGAGTGTTGGTGTAGCTAAGCAAGGCATTAGTGAGGCTGCAACTGGAGTACAGTTTGGGTGTCCTGCAGAATGTGGTATTTCCATTGGAGGCAATTCAGAAAAGCTTCATTAGATTGATTCCATATTTGAAGTGTTTGTCTAATGAAGAGAAATTGAGCAGTTTAGGCCTATACTCTCCAGTTTATAAGAATGAAAAGAGATCTCATTGAGGTCTGTAAAATGCTAAAAGTAATTGAATGTGTAGAAATGGAGTGGATTTTGTTTTCATGTGGCGCAATCTACAACAAGAGACTAGAGTTTTAGGATGGAGAGATGGCAGGAAAGTGGAACAGAGGCCGTGTTGACATCAGCCTCATCGAGGGGTTGGAGTCCTCACAGATGCTCCTTGTTCTTATTCAACTCTTCGACTGTGTTGGACAGGAATGGGGAAGGACTGGGTATCATACAGAAGCAGGCACTCAGGATAAATCAGTCTCAATCAGTTTGACAGAACGTAACCCGTAGGGTCAAAGAATAACCAATACTTGGTTCTCAACTATTTACAGTCTATATTAATGATCAGGGGATGGAACAGATATACAGATGCTGAGTTTGGTGATGTCACTATGGTAAGCAAGAGATTAAAAGATCAAGAGAGGGTGGGGAGTCTGCAAATAGATTCAGAGAGGTAAAGGCAATGGATAATAGTTTGGCAGGTGGAATTTAACATGACATAACATGTCATTTCATTTATAGGAATAACGGAAAGCAATATGTTACTGAAATGGAAAGGGATTACAGGACTTAATGATACTGTGTACTAGGGGGTTCACTCAGACCCGTTTAGACATGGGAGGTTTTGCTCCATCCCTGATCGTCAACTCCCAGACACTCCCAGTGACCCCATTGCTCTCCGTACACATGGACAACTTTGATGTTGATTGGTGGTGGGGATGGTGTTTTGAAACGAGCATCGAGGGGACGTCTCTTATCCAAGATACATTCATTTCTTTCTACGTGGAGACCCAATGACGATGGGAATGGCTGACTGCTTCTGAATGAGGAGGCCGTGACTGCTGCCAGGACAGTGGGTATTCACCAACATGATGTACTGTGCATGGGTACACTGTAACATTAATAGAGAGAGAGCTCCTTCAGTTCCTCTACCTCTCCTCATTGACATGGGTTCTCTGCAGATGCCATGCACACTATCGGGAATCCCACCATACCACTGGATACACCCAGCAGCTCCCTGCTATGGGAGAAACAATATATTTAACTCATCCACCATATATATCCTCCATCACCGAATGGTGACATTGATGTAGAGATATTGGGAAATGACGGATATGTCACCTAGTCCTGCCTGGAAAGTTATGGATCATAGAAGCTGAATGAAACTGTGACCCTAACAGCCACTGGCAGCAGCACCCTCCCCCTGGTGTGATGCGGCAGGACGTGTTGAAGGAGATGACACCGCTTTGTGCCCAGCTCCTTGTTCAGTCAGGGTCCCCTCACTATCTGCTCCTGGGTTAAGTGTAGCTTGGGAAGTTGATCCTGGAATACTTGGGGTGGATACAGCAGATCCCTTTCCCCACACACACTCACTCCGTGGTTTCAGAGCTTCCCCTCTCTGCAGCCTCTGCTTCATGTATTGTTTATGTTGCAGGCTCAGATGCTGTAAATACAGTCCCCATGCTCCATCGACAGTTGAGTCACGAAATCCTCAGGTCTCCCTGAATGTCTGAGGCAGCTTACAGCACAACTTCCAGCAAACCATCCCCAGCCACTCCACTAAATTTTTAATAACAGGGGTCAGTCAGAAACCCCTTGGCTACAAGTGTTGTGGACCAGACCAGATCCCGCAAAATATTTTAAGAAGGCCGCTTAGACTCAAACCTTTCCTTATTTTGAATAGATGGGAAGCGTGCTTTCTAGATATATTGTGACTGGTCAACCTACTCGACATGAAGCAAAATATAATCTATTCAAATACTTTAGTTAAAATACAATCAAAGAAAAGAAAAATGAGGGATGGCTTATATGTTGGAACACTTACACAAATAATAGATACCGTACCATCTTGGTTTACACCGCTTGGCACAAAGATATATTCAAATGTATTCAGATGCTTACAGCAATTTTCCAATCCAGGAGGAAACAACATCAACAGAGATCTCAGAGAGAAAAGCAGCTGGGGATCATGTATTGAAACTTCCAACCCTTCTGGGATCCCCAGCAGCTTCTTAATGCTGCAGCTAAAAACAAAACGAGGAAACCTGATCTGGGAGAGCTGGCCACTGCCCTTCCATTGTTACCACCATTTTAATGAAACCTAAAGGCTTTCTCAGTTAGTTACTTAAACTGTTTTCAGACAGCAGCTCCGCACCTCTGTCTTTAAACCTTCTCTTCAAAAAAATAACCCAAGAGAAAATCACCTTTTTACAGTGATAGTATACTCACAACTCCACCATCAATAAAATGATCCATCAATCTACAGAAATGGATTCATTTTAGACCTCCTAACCTTCCTCTATTAGCAGACTGAAATGCATATATATTACGTTGACTCTGAGCATACAAATGTTCACAACTAGATTCGATTTCAGTCATTTTACTCCTGCCACAGAATGCCTTTGTCTTTTTTCATCCAAGTCTCCACAACGTGTCAAAACTTAGGTTTTCTTGCCCTGTCAACTGTATAATTTCACATTGAATGGCAGCAATAATAAGCTCAATCGAAACAGACTGGTATTATTCCCTCCAAACCTCTCCAAAAACTTTAAGAGGTCACGATCAGTGATAAAAAAAATGTCCCAGGTATGTTGTTCACAATTTAAAAGCTGAAATGTTGTAACGCCAACGTCAAGCTCAAGGCCTCCTTCCCCATTGTGGAATAAACCTGTTGATGTTTCCACTGGACACTTCAACCACACGTTACATAATGGAGCACTTCTCATCTCTCCAATACTCCCTCTGAATGACATAGCTCCTCATATTTCAGCATTAAAGAATTACATGCTGCTATGCCTCTCAATGCTGTAACCTCTTTACCGGCTTCTCTTGGCCTATGCCAATAAACCTTACTCTCACAGGGATATGTTTTAAGAAGATCTTGCACATTCTTCTCAATCCCTCACAGAAACCAAACTTTGGTTTCAGAACTAAATCATCATCAGCAGCTATTTCAGCTTCTAACCTTGGCATTATAACTCTCTGCTCTTCCCCACGAGTTCTCACGGCTGCAGGAAGTGAATTGTTGAGCTTCTCCAAAATAAGAATCTCTCTAAGAGTGTCATTGGTTTGCTCTGTTTTTAATACCCTTACCCACCTTTCAAAATTATTATTTTTGATTCTTTCAAAGTCAATGTGCGTTTAACCAGGGATGCTATTTTAGATTCCTGAAACGCTGTCTGTTGGCTTCTGGCACGAGCTCACATGCACTTCAGATGGCTTTCTACATCTCCTCATACTCCTCAGATACCTCCTCCGATAGGATGCAAATACCAGCAGCTTTGTTTGGATCAACTAAATCCATATGGTCACTGGGCACTGCATTTGTTTAGCCACTTTCTCAAATGAAATTAAAAAGGCTTCCCCGTCCTTCTCATCAAATTTAGATAATGCCTGGATGTATCTAAACAGATCCCCATCAGACCTTTGGCTGCTATAGGGTTGCTCATCCTCACTCACCTCCTCATCCAGCCTACAGTCTACCTTCATCACCGACTTCCATGTCCACTTTCCTCTCTAATTGCTAACTTTTGAAGTTGAAACTCTCTGCTTTTCTTCTCTTTTTCTCTTTCTCTTCTTCATGTCCTTTTCTTTTATTTCTACTTTTCATCATAATTCAAACTGTTTCAATTCTTTCTCATGTTCAAGGTGCCTCATTTGAAATTGAATTCGAGCCATTTCTAAAGAGTCTGATGACAGATCCTCCAAATGTAATTGCTGAGCTGTAGCTGTAATTATCTCTCATTTGCTCACAGATAAACACAACCCCAACTCCAGTTTGTCTGCCAATTCCTACAGCTTTGTCTTCATTAACTTTTGTAAAACTTTACTTCTTCCACACACAGAAAATTCTTAGTGACTGAAAGAATCTTTATACACAAAACACTGTTAAACCAACCGAATTCAACATCTGGAACAAAAGACACTGAAAACTATCATACACGACATTGGAACCCAATAGCCTCCAGTGTCTGCATGAGCTTATTCTGGATTCTCTGGTTTCTTCCCACAATCCAAAGATGTGCATGTCAGGTAAATTGGCGATGCTTAGTTGTTCATAGTTTTCAGGGATGTGTGGGTTAGGTGCCTTAGTCGGGGTAAATGTGTCATAATAGGTTAGAGGAATTTGCCTGGGTAGGTTAATCCTTGGTGGGTCGGGTGTAGACGTGTTGGATCAAATAACCTGTTTGCACACCTTAGGGATTGTAATTCTAAACCCAATTACCGATTTAGAACCAGACAAGAGACCCCAGTTTGCTATAGACCAACCAAACTGTCTCAAACTATTTTAAGAAAGTAGCTTGAATGCCACCTTTTCCTTAATAATAAGATAGATGGGAATTGGATGTCCCAGATGTGATTCCACTCGTCAAACCACTCACCATTATGCAAAACACACTATATTTAAACACTCTAATGAAAATCCATACAAAATGAAGAGGAATTTAGAATAACTTAGCTATTGGAAACCTTAACTGAATGATGGACACAGACCCTGCTACAAATGAACTGTTCCAATATACTAACATCACCTAAACACGCCCCTTGGCAAAAATGAGCATTCAGACATACTTTCTTGCATACAGTTCGCCAGTCCAGGAGGAAACAGTATCAAGTGAGGTTTCAGAGAGAATAGCAGCTAGGGATAATTTATTAAAACTTCCAACCCTTCTGGGACCCAAGCACCTGGTGACTGTGACATCTGCAAGGAAAAAAACTATAAAGCCTGGTCTGTGCCAGCTGGCCATTGTTACTGCTATTTATTAAAAAACCATAAAAGCCTCAAAAGTTTTTTCGTTGAGCCGTTTTCAGTAGGCACTTTGGCCTTTAAGACCTCTTACTGAAAAAAGGAGAAAATAACCTTTTCTTTAAAAAAGGTGACAGCATTGCTACATAATTTAAATGACTGTTCCTTTGTTCAAGAGGCTTCCTCGTGTTCCTGACCGCAAGATCACCTGAGAGGGACAAACACAGGCACAGACCAAGTTACAAGGATGTGTCTCACATCTTCTGAAACACGCCTGTCCATGGACCATCACATGGGACATACCGGGAAGTGAACAACAGCCTGACACACACCATTTCACTGTTTCTGAGCTACACAATGTCAGCACTCGATACACTAGGGAGCTAAAACCCAAGGCCAGGGAAAGATACAGAGGGACAGAGAGATTCACATTAAAGACAGAAACAGACAGTTAATTAACTGGGAGGAGGTTGTGGAAATATGGGGAAAATTATTGGGCAGTGGGACTAACTGGAGAAGTGAGATCTTCGAGAGTAAAATTACAAGAATGAGAACATTGAATAAAGGCATTGTCAGATCAGCAGAAATAGTTTGTTACATCAAATTCTGAATTTGCTTCACAGAACACCACAAACAACATAAACTGGGACAAGATGACAGCCCAGCATGGAGAGCTGTGCAGACCATGCTAGTGTGTTGCTCAGTAAACTGCACTATCTGCCCAGCATGGAGAGTATTGCAAACTTTACTATCATATGCTAACTATACTCGCAACAGATTACTGCCTACAATGGGAAGGTTTGCTGCGTGTATGTGTTCATCAGAAACTGAGGGACAGTGCGTGTGTGTGTGTGCGCGATTGGCGTGGTTGAATGTGAAACTCATTGTTTGAGAAGGAACGCACATGGAAGAAATTATTTTAAATACGAACAACTGGCAGGCTTTTTGTTAATCAACAGAGAGAGAACGAGAGAAGTTTCATGGACAGATGAGATAAAGTGTTTGAGAATGTTAAAATAAAGACATTGCCAGACACAATAGCAATATACATCGGCGTGCACATGAATGACAGATGGATGGGAGTTTGGCGTGAGTGAGAATCAGATTTCCTTTGGCAGGTTTGAAGCCGGGAGTGTCAGCAGCAGATTATTAACTTCATTAAGACGGTATTTCATAGCTCAAGGTTCAAACAGCAGATGGAATACACCAGTGAGATATATTCTGGGGTGGTGAGTTTTTCAAGTTAGAAATGGTCAGGGTATGGTGTCAGGAATCAGCTCATGGTCTAAGGGATCTCCCACAGTTGTGACTTGTCTGCTTCTGCAGCAGATATTAGCCAGGGATGGGATGGAAGTGGAGGTTGTAACCAGAACAGTGGAGAGTGACCTCCATGCTGTTCATATTTAAATATCAAAGGCGATGATACAATTAATTGTAGTTCTCCACTGAAACTGAGTAGGTCAACATAGAGACCCATGAGTAACACTGCCAGAGCAGAGAGGGAGACAGTAATTGAACACCTTCCTTGATGCAGTTAGTAGTGGTCTGGAGAGTGAATATCTGGATTGAGAGTTTCAACAGGAAAATAATAGTGACAAGAAGTGTAGACTATATGAAGGAACAGTAATACAGTCATAACCGGTTTATAGAAAAAAAAATCTGGACAGTGACACTTACCAGGAACACCAACGATAGCCAGGAAAGGATCATAAAAATATTGAATAATGAGAAGAGCATAATAAATCCGTGATGATAATGACCACCAATAAAATGCAGAAAGATACCAAACATAATCGGATAAACTCCTATCTATTTTTGGAAGGTGCCAGTCTAATGTTCCCAGATTCGGATACATTTTTGGAACATTCCAATCTAATGTTCTCAGATTCTGATCTCTCCGCCCCCTCTCTCTAAATCTGCCGATCCCTGTCAGTGCTGTCGGTGATGCTCCCGCTCATGTTATGGGATAACACATTGAACGGCGCCCATTTATCATTAAAGATGGAAACCCTCCAGTGGGACAATTAGAATCCATGGAGATTGGCATTAATCACAGTCACTGAACAAACACTGGGAAACTGAGCAAAGGCTACAACAACGGATGAATGGGCACCGCACAACAATCAACAGACAGGAGTGTTCCCTTCCAGTTGGGGAATACTTCAGTGGTCCAGGACATTCAACCTCCGACCTTCTGGTGACCATCATTCAAGGCGGACTTCAGGACAGGCAGCAGCGAACAGTGGCCGAGCAGAGGCTGATTGCTATTTTCAGTACACATAGGGAGAGCCTCAGCCGGGACAGTGGGTTCACGTCACATTACAGGTGACCACCATTGCACTGTATATACACACACACACACACACACGCACACACACACACATACACACCTATACACACACATGCATACGGACACACATGCACACAGACACTCACACATACGCTTACAGACACCCAGACAGGCATCCGATCAGAGATTTAGACCACTCTGCACTCATGCACACACATATATACTCTCTCTCACTGATACTCAAACCCCCCACCCCAGCCACGCACACACACTCCCACACTCACACATGCACCCCTCACAGACTTAAGAAACTCTACATCACTCACACACCTATACACTCCCTCTCACACTCACAACCCCCAACCAAGACAAACACACACACACAAACAAACAGACAAAGACCCACATGTACACATATATTTTGTGGGGTGAATTTGTACTTGCAGAGCTACATTGTACTTTGCTCAAAAACTGCATGAATTCATGTTATCTCACTTTTCAGATTAGAATCAATCTAAACATCATGGTATAGACATAGAACACAGGGGGCTAACACCTTCAACATATTGTCTAGCTATCACTCAATGTTACAGCTAACCTGAGAATGCAACTTTAAAACAAAAAGGTTTTGTGATTTACACATGAAAGAAATGAAACTATCATGGTATTCGAACAGATGAAAGACTCAAAAGACAATCAAGGTATTTTTCACTGTATAATTTCAGTTACATCACACTGTAAATTTTTGCTATAAATTCTGTGCCTTAGAAGTGTGGCCTCCACTATCACCTGATGAAGGAGCGGCGCTCCAAGAGCTAATGGGCTTCCAATTAAAACTATTGGACTATAACCTGGTGCTGTGTGATTTTTAACTTTGTACACCTCAGTCCAACACCGGCATCTCCAAATCATGACTAAACAAACAGGCTCAGTTAACCAGTTCCACACATCACTTTTCATATCACTATAAAAGGGAATATTTACTGGGTTTGGATGGAATGGATGAGGGTTGCTGAGGGGTGGACCATAAATCTTTAAACCTTTTAAATCTGTTTAAAACTTGTATATGAGAGTATTAACAAGACACTACAGGGGTCTATATATGTTCCGCTCTGTTTATGAAAGGAGGCAATTATAAAATAACAGATTGGCTGCATAAAAAACCTCGGGTGGGTAAGTTTTTAGATCCCTGAACTCAAAGTACAGTACTTATTGACCAGTGTGAGGCTACTGCTGGTTTTAAGTGCCCTGTTATCAAATCCTTTCATAACCTTGAGACAGAGCATTGAGACTGCTGCTCAGTGACAGGCCGAAGCAATTCTGTCCTAATGGGCCTCTTACAGAGGGATAAGAGAAGACCATTCAGCCCATATTAGCCTGTTGCTACTTGAAAACGTGGAAATCTGGAATATTGGCACATTTTGCCAACACAATCATTCTAAACAAAGAGCTGTGTCGCTGCAGCTGTATGAGGTGTTACTGAGAGGGCATCTGGAGTACATTGTGTTGTTTGTGTTTCTGTAACTGAGAAGGGATGACCTCCATCAGATACAGTTTACCAGCTGTTCGTAATCCATGGGTTGCTGTGTCATTTAATGTCTTGGGTCTGTTACACCGGGACATGAGGAGGCCATTCAGCCTCTCGAGCCTGTTCCAGAGGGTCTGGAAGTATTTATTTAACTTTCAAGTCTGTTCCACATAAATATTAGTTTAAAATTAGTTTTGGAATAGGAAAGACCTACTGTAAATATTAAAGTTCTAACTTTGAACAAGGCCAATTTTGAAAGTGTTATGGAGACCTGTGAAAGGCTGATTGCAATAACCTATTCACAGGTAAAGGGATGGCTGTAAAATGCAAGGCCATTAAACTGGATTTCGGAGAGTCCAGAGCCAACGTGTTCCCATTGGTGAGATGGGCAAAGCTGGTGGGTGCAGGTAGTGCTGGATGGATAGATATATTGATGCTCTGGTCAAGGTAAGAAAGGAGGCATATGTCGGGTAAACACAGCTGAGATCAAGTGAATCCCGAGAGGTGTATAAGGGCAGCAAGTGTATAGTCAATGGGGAAATCGGGTCAGAAAAATAAGGACAAGGGATGGCTTTAGAAATAGGGTTAATGAGGCATTGAAGAAATTCTACACATCCTTTTATGGCAAAAGATTAACTCGGGAGAGAATATGGCCCCTTATAGATCAGTAAGGCTACCTATGTATGGAACCACATATACAGAGGTTGGAGGGATATGAAACAAGTATTTCTCTTCAGTATGTAATGTGGAGGAGGTTACAAGAGCGAAAAAATGAAGAAATATATGGTGATATCTTGAAAAGGGTCTATATTACAAGGAGGTGTTGGATATTTTAAAACATATAAAGGTGAACAAATCCCTGGAACCTGAGCAGTTCTATCCCAGATACTTTGGGGAAGCTATGAAAGAGATTGCTCAGCTATTTGCTGATACATTTGTAACATTGATTTCCACAGGTGAGGTGCCAAAAGACTGAAGGGCTGCTAACGTAGTGTCATTATTTAAGAAAGTGAGGAAAAAAACAGGTAACTATAGATCGATGAGCCTGATGTTAATGGTGACTAAATTGTTGGAGGAGATTTCGAGGAAAAGGATCGATATGCATTTGGAAAGACAAGGACAGAAGAGGGCTTTGTACATTGGAGATCACGTCTCACTGACTCGGTGGAATTTTTTGAGGAAGTGATGAAGATGATTGATAAAGACAGGACAGTGGATGTTGTCTTTACGGAATTCAGTAAGAAAACCAAAATGTTCTACATGGTAGACTGGTTAGCAAGGTCAGACTGCCTAGGATCCAGGGAGAGCTCGCCATTTAGATCCAAAATTTTCTGGAATATCGGAGACAGGGCGTGACAGTGGATATTTGTTCAATGACCTTGGAGACCTGTGACCAGTGGTGTGCCGCAAAGATCAATAGTGGGTCCACTGCCTTTTGTCACTAATACAAACCATTTGCATTTGAGTATATGATGTATGATCAGTAAGTTTGTAGATAATACCAAATTTGTTGGTGTAGTCGACAGTGAAGAATGAGCTGTCAGATTATAATGGGACCTTGTTGAGGTGAACCGAGGAGTGGCAGATGGAGTTTATTTTAGTTAAATGTGAGGTGTTGCATTTTGGCAAGAGAAATCAGGGCAAGACATGTAGGTAGGGTCCTGTCGAAATCTGCCAATCAGGGAGAACTCCATCGAAATTATCGAATCCCTACAGTGGGGAAACAGCCTATTTGGCCCATCGAGGCCACACCGAACCTCTAAACAGTATCCCACTGGACAAACCCCTCCCCTAAACCTCTGATCCTGCATTTCCCATGGCTAATCCACCTCGCCTAAACATTCCTGGGTACTTTAGCATGGCCAATCTACCATTATCTGTATATCTTTATACTTGCAGAGGAAAACATAACATCCGGAGGAAACTCACGCAGACACGGGGAGAATGTGCAAACTCCATACAGGCAGTCATTCAAGGATGGAGTTAAACCCAGATCGCTACGGTCTGAAGCAGCAATGCTAGCCACTGAGCTACTGTGTCACCTTGTGGTGCAGGTTCTCCGTTCCTTGAAAGTGCCGTCACAGGTAGACAGTGCAGTGAAAAAGGCACTTGGTGGTCTTGGTGCTTTGAGTCTAAGCGTTTGCAAGACATGTTACATCTGTACAGGACATTGGTTTGGCCACTTTTGTAATATTGCCTTTAATGCTGGTCACCCTGCTGTCGGAAAGATGTTGTCAAACTTGAAAGGGTATAGAAGAGATTTAAAAGAATGTTGCAGGGGTTGGAGGGTTAGAGTTACAAGGAGAGTTTGAATAGGCTGGGACTATTTTCAAGTTTTGAGGCTGAGATGGGACCTTAAAGACGATTATAAAATCGTGAGGAGCATAGATAAGGTAAACAGTCAATGTCTTTTCCCCAGGATAGGCGAGTTGAAAATTAGAAAACAAAGGTTTAAGGTGAGAGGGGAAAGATTTAAAAAGGTACATGAGGGACAACACTTTCACACAGAGACTGCTGTATGTATGGATGGATCAGCCAAAAGTGGTGGTGGAGACAGGTACAGTTACACCATTTAAAAAGGCATTTGGATGCATACATGCATGGGAAGTGTTTAGAGGGAGATGGGCCAAGTGCTGGCAAGGGGGACGAGATTTATTTAGTATATTTGGTCGGTATGGACGATCAGATGGAAAGGTCTTTTCCGTGCTGTACATCTCTGAGACTGTATTGTCTCTTGAGTGTGTAACGCCGGGACAGGAGGAGGCAATTCAGCTTCTGAATTCTGTCTGTCAGCTTGTTTGCTCAATTGCTGAGAGTAAAATGCAAAAGTACATCATTCAGATTTTGATGGTGTTTTACAGAAACAGGAGAAAGGCTGTTCGTCAAGAGAAGCTGTAAGGAATGTGAAGAGGCCATTCAGGCCCTCAACTCCATACCACAGGAGCACCACGTGAGCACCGAGCGATTGCAGCCTGTTACTCAGTAGCAGGAGGGAGACATCTACTATCACAAGCCTTGGATCAGGAGGCAGTCACTCAGCTGCCCAAGATTGGGACACAGGAACAGAACGCAGTCATTCAACTGCTTGAGACTGGGACACAGGGGCAGGAGGGAGTCACTGAGAGCTCGAAACTGGGGCACAGGGAACTCTGGAGACTAGTGAGGCCCGAGGATCCTGTTATGCAAGAACAGCAGGAGGTGACTCAGTCCCCACCAGTATGGGACACTGGGAGAGAAGAGGAGTTTTCTTGGAACAAACAGAAATATATGAATAAATTGCATTAGTGGTCCATTCAATCCTGCCCCACCATTCACGAAGACCACGTCTGATCTGATTATGATTCCCTCATTCCATTTTACGGAGACGCCCCTCTCTGCAGCCTCTGCTCCATTTGTTGGTCATGTTGCAGACCCAGATGCTGCAACAACATTCACCATGACTTATCCAGAGGGATCGGTCTAACAGGATGAGTCAGGATTTGAAAGGTCCAATCACAAGAATGAAAACACAAAATAAAGGTATTGCCAGATGTTTACTTCTCTCACATTTGCAATCCAACTCACAAAACCACCCCATCTATTAAATATTCAGGATGGAGCACTGTGTAGGTCCGGCTAGTGTATAGCTGAATGCAACCCAGCAATACCCAGAATGGAACTCTGTGCAGCCCACACCAATGCTTGATCCATAATCCTGGACTAAATATCCAGCGTGGGGAGTTGTGCAGACCGCACTGGTTCATTCATATATAAGCCCAGGCTATTGCATTTTTCGGTAACACTGTGTTAGATCACTGCCCAGTGTGGGGAAACTTGCAGCCAATTTTGGAAATGACAGGATGTGCAGTTCCCATCCATTTACAGCTCCATATCTCCATTGTACCTTGATAAGGGGTGCTGCGAATGTGAAAATCACTGCGAGGAAGAGATGTAAATGGAAACAATTTAAATACCAATAATTCTGATAAAGACGCAAATCACTCTAGTATTTAATGATGAAATAACTGAGATAATATCCTATGAGGTTTTGTGAACTGGGCAAAGAGGTAAGAGTGGGATGGTGATGTTATAGCGGTTGAACTATAAGCCTCTACATAATCAATGGGAATTAGAGGAACAAATATGCAGGGAGACTGGCTGGACTTGCAGGAGCAATAGAATTGTCATAATAGGTGATTTTAATTTTCCTAACATAGACTGGGACTTCCAGAGAGTTAAGAACTTAGATAGAACGTAATTTGTTAAGTGTGTTCAGGACAGTTTCCACAAGCAATATATAGAGGGTCCTGCTGGGGAAGGGACAAACTCAACCTACTGTTGGGAAGTAGGGGTAGGATAGGTGACGGAGGTAAAGTGGGGGAGAATTTTGCGAAAAGTGACTAGAGCTGTATTTATGTTAAAATAGTTATGGTAGGGACAATATTGATCCACGGATTCAAGTTCTAAGTTGGGGAAAGGCATATTTTGTTGAAATTAGACCGGGGATTGCAGGGGATGATTGGAGTAGTTTGTTTGCAGGTAAAAGGATCTCGGGCAACAGGGCGGGCTTCAAAAGTGAGATAGTTCGAGGTCAAGGTCTACATGTTCCTGTGAGGGTGAAGGGAAAGTGAGGCTGGAACAGAGAACTCTAGATGACAAGTGATATTGATGCTCTGACCAGAAAAAAAGGAGGCGTGGCTCAGGTACAGGCAGCTGGGACCAAGGGAATCCCTGCAGGTATACAGGGGATACAAGTGTTTACTGAAGGAGTAAATCAGCAAGGTGAAAAGGGAGTATGAGATAGCCTTGGCTGAGCAGATTGGTGTGAATCCAAATTCAGTATAGTAAAGAAAAAGAACAACCAGAGAGAGAATAGAACGTCTTACAATCCAAAATGGGCATACATGTGTAAAACCTCAAGAGATGGTTGAGTTCCCCAATTCCCCCTCTGTGTTTATCATGAAGAAAGACATGAAGACCTGTGACCTTTGAGACGTTAATTGACATATATTGGAACAGTCGATATCATTAATGGTACTAATGGACATATTAGAATGCTTAAAGTCAGATAAATCTCTTGGTCCTGACCAGACAATTCCAAGAGCACTGCAAGAGGTGAGAGAAGAGAGTTCAGGGGCCAAGGACCCGGGAGGCTGGACCGTAACAAACATGCCCTTATTCAAGAAGGGCTGCAAATAAATGCCTGGGAAATATAGACCAGTATGCTTCACATCTGTTTTCGGTAAACCACTTGAGAAGGTTCTGAGAGAGAAGATATGTGTGCATTTGGAAAGACAGAGTTTGACTTCGAGCAGTCAGCATAGCTTTGTGCGTGGCAGATCATGCCTTTCACATTTTGTTAGAGTTTTTGAGGAAGTGACCAGAAAGGTTGACTAGGGTAGGGTGGTGGACATAGTCTATGTGGATTTCAGTAAGGCCTATGATAAGATTCCACATGGTAGGCCGCTCTGGAAGGTTAGATCACTTGGACTCCAATGTAAACTGGCAAATTGGCGACACAATTGGCTTGACGTTATAAAGCAAATGGCTATGGTGGAGGTATGCTTGGCGGACTCGAGGCCTGTGGCGAGTGGAGTGCCTCAGTGGTTGGTCATGGGCCCATTGCTGTTTGTTATCTATGTCAATGATTTGGACCAGAGTGCACAGCGCAAGGTTAGTAAGTTTGCAGATGACTCTAAATTAGAAGGCATCATTTACAGTGAGGAACATTATCAGAAATTGCAGCAATGCCTTGGTCAACTGGGGAAGTGGGCTGAGAAATAGCAAATGGCATTTAATATAGATAAATGTGAGGTCTTGCATTATGGAAAGTCAAATTCAGGTTCGAGTTTAATGATGATTGAGAGGGTCTTAAGGAATGTAGTAGAACAAAAGGAGTTTGGAGATCAGGTGCATGGTTGTCTGAAATTTGAGTCCCAGATACACAGGACAGTGAAGGAGGCTGTTGGGGTACACTGGCCTTCATCAGGGCATTGAGTATATACGTTGGGATGTTATGTTGCAGTTGTACAGGATGGTGGTAAGGCTGCAGTTGGAGTATTGTGCTCAGTTTTGTTCACCTTGCTCTGGAAAGGATATTATTGAACGCGAAAGAGTGTAGAAGAAATTTACAAAGATGTTTCCTGAGTTAAAGGCTCTAAGTTATAGGCAGAGGTTGGACAGGTTAGAACTTATTTCCTTACAGCGTAGGAAACTGAGAGGGTTCTTATAGAAGTGTAACTCTTATAAAATCATGAGCGACGTGCATGGGGTGAATACTTCAAATTTTTTTCCAAGGTTGGGTAATCGAGGATGAGAGGGCATCTATTAATGTTTGGAAAGGAAAATATATATAAAAACCTGAGGGGCAACGTTTTTACACAGAGTGTGGTACGCATATGGATTGAGCTGCCAGTGGAAGTGGTAAAGGTGCGTAAAATAACAACATTGAAAAGGCATTTGGACAAATACACAGATAGGAAAGGATTAGAGGGATACAGAGCAAGGGCAGGGAAATGGGGTGAGTGTGGATACAGAGCAAGGGCAGGGAAATGGGGTGAGTGTGGATACAGAGCAAGGGCAGGGAAATGGGGTGAGTGTGGATACAGAGCAAGGGCAGGGAAATGGGGTGAGTGTGGATACAGAGCAAGGGCAGGGAAATGGGGTGAGTGTGGATACAGAGCAAGGGCAGGGAAATGGGGTGAGTGTGGATACAGAGCAAGGGCAGGGAAATGGGGTGAGTGTGGATACAGAGCAAGGGCAGGGAAATGGGGTGAGTGTGGATACAGAGCAAGGGCAGGGAAATGGGGTGAGTGTGGATACAGAGTAAGGGCAGGGAAATGGGGTGAGTGTGGATACAGAGCAAGGGCAGGGAAATGGGGTGAGTGTGGATACAGAGCAAGGGCAGGGAAACGGGGTGAGTGTGGATGGACACTTTGGTTGGCATGGACCAGCTGGGCTAAATGGCCAGCCATACTGGTACTGGCATTCTCGTGCAGTATGACTGTAAGTGAGTGTGTTTTGGGGTGGAGACAGAGTGGGGAGACTGAGAAAATATGTCATGGAAGGATATGTTCGCAGGTGTCAGAGTGCTGAAATGAAGACATTTCGATAGCATCATGCAACACAGGTCAGTAATATGAAGAATTATGAGTGAAGGGGATATTGCTGTGAGTTCAGGCGATGGAGAGTTTTGGATGAGCATTTGTTCTGCAGCTTTGTAACTGGGAGTGAGGACAGCAGAGTCTTCGCATCACTGGGCTGAATCTAACAAAAAACTGTCTCAGTGACATTTTCACTAAGTGTGACAGAGGGGTTGTCTGCACGAGGCCGAGCTAGTTTCCTGGTGCTATCTTACCAAACTCATCTCATTAATTACCCATCCAACTCCATAGTGTCCCTCTCATACAATGCCAGCCCGATTCTACCACCCATCATGAGTGCAGCTACTCACAGTCGCCTGGATGCCCCTGGATATTCTGTGATTCCTGGCAATGATGTCATCTCTAAAAGGCCAATTGGCACACGGTTGACCTTTCTCAGTTTGGAGCTGCCCTGCACAGTTTACCCGAGCATGGCAGCTAAGGGGAAATTACACCATGGTTTGTTGACAGCAGCACGAAGGACACGGTGGATGGGCTAGTACCGAGGGGGGCATTCTCTTCCCAGAAGGGGCCACACCACCAGACCCACCGAGCGTGGACTGACTTCACCACCCAGCTCAGTGCAGTATCTGCGGTCTGAAGAAATGCCCAGCAATACAGGACATGCATCAATAACCTTGCCTCCTTTGTCAGGATAGGGATCACCGTATTCTCTCTGCTCCCTCGCACTCACTGTCTATCTGTTGTAGCACCGACCCACGAACAAGGCTCATGCTCCACCACTCTCACTACTGCATGCATGACCTTTCCTCTCTTTCTCTCTTGCATTTCTAAGGCCCTCCACACAGTTATAGAATATTCTGGAGAAAGCCAACTATGGAATGTTCTAGATAATGTTCCAACTTAATCCCAGTTTCAGGAAAACGGCTGTGCCCCAGTGTGTAACACGTACGAGGGTGGAGTAGAGATGTACGTTTTTCAAATCACAAACAATTAAAATCCATCATGTGGCCATTCAGTGCTTCAAACATGTTCCAACATTCATTACGTACGGTGGTGATCTGATGATGTTCTCAGCTCCATGTCACAGGAGATTTCATTCATTCAACCGCCAGCTTCCTGTTACCGAGCAGACGATTCTCAGAAGTTTTTTTTTACCCCGGTTTTCTTCCAGCATGCGTTCAGAAGGCATTTCATATGGGGACGGAATCTCTGAACAAAATATTTCATGTGCTTTATAAATTCATGCAGCAGTCAGCATGCTTTCCACAGACCAATCAAAAACATGCACTTATTTTATGGTTATTCAATACCCAATCACAATTAGTCATTCTTGTGATTTCACTTGTCTCACCTTATTGTATTCAGCCAAAGACACCTTCCAAACACTTGTCTCAATATAAAATGCAATTTCTAGCAGAGAACGTTTTGATCCTCAGCCGTTATCATGACCGTTACATCAAATATACATTTTACCTTGTCATGAAAGTTTCTCTTGCCCTTTGTCTGTGACTGATTCTGCGTGTAACAGTTACACAGTCTCCCACTCAATTGGCTGGATGGTTGGTTTGTGATGCAGAGGGAGGACACCAGCGCAGGTTCAATTCCCCACACTGACAGAGGTTACCATGAAGGGGATGCTCTCTCAACCTCACCCCATCACCCATGTGGTGAGTGGTCTGTCTAATGAAAGTTCTTTGGGACTCTATTCTATCAATGTTAACATTTTAATTTTTTTAACAAAAAGTTGTATTGAAGAACAGATTTTTATTATTATATTAAACCAATAACAAAGCAACTCAAATAACTGAACAAAATTACACCCTTGTGCTTGTAGATACAAAACAAGTTAAAGTCTATAAACGGACAGAAGAAAAACAAAAATAAACAATAAATAATTCGGCTCAGCATAACACAATGATAGCTCTCATTCTTCGAGAGTATTACACATTCATATGTTCATAATCCTTCATATTTGATTCATTAGACAATATCGTCATGGCTATATAAATGCTCTTTTTAAAGTTGCAGATAAGCCTGTATCGCGGTAATCCAAAAAGGGTTGTCATATCTTATATAAATCTGCTTTTCGGTGCACCACACTGGTGAGAGAGTCCAAAGGGATATTCTCCATGACGAGCTTACAACAACCCAACAGACCTGGCGGGTTTTCAGACATCCAAAGCTACCGAATATTCTTCCTAGCACAGGAAGTATGGGGGAGATATTAAACGAGTATTTTGCATCAATATTTACTGTGGAAAAGGATATGGAAGTCGTAAAATGTAGGGAAATATTTGGTGACACCTTGCAAATTGTCCATATTACAGAGGAGAAAGTGTTGGATGGGAAGCTAGAGAAGTGATTGCTGGGACTCTTGCTGAGATATTTGTAACACGGATAGTCACAGGTGAGGTGCTGGAAGACTGGACATTGGCTAACGTGGTGCCACTGTTTAAGAAGGGCGGTTAGGACAAGCCAGGGAACTATAGACCAGTGAGCCTGATGTTGGTGGTGGGCAAGTTGTTGGAGGGAATCCTGAGGGACAGGGTGTACATGTATTTGGAAAGGCAAGGACTGATTAGGGATAATCAACATGGCTTTGTGCATGAGAACTGATGTCTCACAAACTTGATTGTGTTTTTTGAGGAACTAACACAGAGGACTGATGAGGGCAGAGGGGTAGATGTGATCTATCTGGACTTCAGTAAGGGTTGTGATAAGGTTCCCCATGGGAGACTGATTAGCAAGGTCAGATCTCATGGAATACAGAGAGAACTAGCCATTTGGATACAGAACTGGCTCAAAGGTAGAAGACAGAGGGTGGTGGTGGACGGTTGTTTTTCAGAATGGAGGCCTGTGACCAGTGGAGTGCCAGAAGGATCGGTGCTGGATTCACTACTTTTGTCATTGACATAAATGATTTAGATGTGAGCGTAAGAGGTACAGTTCGTAAGTTTGAAGATGACACCAAAATTGGAGGTGTAATGGGCAGCGAAGAGAGTCACCTCAGATTACAATGGGATCTTGGCCAAATGGTCAAATGGGCTGAGAAATGGCAGATGGAGTTTAATTAAGATAAATATGAGGTGCTGCACTTTTGGAATTTAGCAGGACTTATACACTAAATGGTAAGGTCGCAGGGAGTGTTTCTGAACAAAAAGATCTTGGAGTGCAGGTTCATATCTCCTTGAAAGTGGAGTCGCAGGTAGATAGGATAGTAAAGAAAGCGTTTGGTATGCTTTCCTTTATTGGTCAGAGTATAGAGTACAGGAGTTGGGAGGTCATGTTGCAGCTGTACAGGACATTGGTTAGGCCACTGTTGGAATATTGCGTGCAATTCTGGTCTCCTTCTTATCAGAAACTTAAAAGGGCTCAGGAAAGACTTACAAGGATGTTGCCAGGGTTGGAGGATTTGAGCTGTAGGAAGAGGCTGAACAGGCTGGAGCTGTTTTCCCTGGAGCGTCCCAGTCAGAGTGGTGACACTATAGAGGTTTGTAAAATTATGAGTGGAATGGATAGGGTAAATAGGTAAAGTCTTTTCCCTGGGGTCGGGAAGTCCAGAACTAGAGGGCATAGGTTTAGGGTGAGAGGAGAAAGATATAAAAGAGACCTATTGGACAACTATTTCACACAGAGGGTGGTGCGTGTATGGAATGAGCTGCCAGGTGTTGTGGGCGAGGCTGATGCAAGTGCAACATTTAAGAGGAATTTGGATTGGTAAATGAATAGGAAGGGTTTGGAGGGGTATGGGCTGGGTGCTGGCAGGTGGGACTAGATTGGTTTGGGATATGTGATCGGCATGGATGGGTTTGACCGAAGGGTCTGTTTCCATGCTTTACATCTCTATGCCTCTATGGCTCTATGAATTATAATAATCTCTGTTTTTGGTGCTCCATTCTGGTGAGAAAGTCCAAACGGATATTCTCCATGATGATCTTACAAAGACCCAACAGCCCCGGGGAGTTTTCAGGCAATCAACACAACAGAATATTATTCCTAGCACAGAAAGTAAGGATATATTTTTTTTTCCAATGTGCATCTGCGTAAGATACTCTGGGCAGGCCCAGGAAAAGAGAAACCGGGTCCATCTCCAATTCGGTCCCCGAGACCCACTCTACCACACCGAACACAGTGCTCCAATATATATGAAGCTTGCAGCAGGGCCACATGCAATAAGTAAGAGTGCCTGTAGTCATTCTGCATTTAGGACATGCTGAAGATAATCCCACTTTGAATTTTGAGAGAAAATCTGGTGTCAGATAGACCCTATGAAGAATTTTCAACTGCATGGAATGGGGCCTATTATAGATCAAAATCCTTTGAGCATTTTCACAAATATCCTCCCATGTCTCCGAAGAGATCTAAACCCCCAACTCTCTCGCACAGACGTCATGAAGCTGCACAGTCTTGTCTGACGGGACACTCTCCAACTAATGATAAAGGGTACTGACAGAGAGGGTATTCTTTACAATAAATATCCTATTCTCTCTATCAGATCTGTAAGAGTCTGTTAAAAGTAATTTTTTAATCAAATCTCTAATCTGAAAAAAAAACAGAAGAAGTCTCCACTAGCAAGTCCATACTCACGAGTTATTCGATCAAATGATATCATTGTTTCTCCCTCAAGTAACACGTGGTGGCTCAGTGGTTTGCACTGCTGACTCACTGTACCAGGGTGACGGGTTTGGTTCCAGCCCTGGGTGACTGACTGTGTGGAGTTAGTATATTGTCAACTGTGACTGCGTAGGTTTCCTTCCACAGTCACAATGATGTGCAGGTTAGATGAATTGGCCATTGCTAAATCGCTCATAGTGTTCCAGGATCTGTAAGTTGGGGAATTAATCAGGGTAAATATAGCATGGTAGGGAAATGGGTCTGGGGGAGTTACACTTCAGAGGTTGGAAGTGGACTTGTGGGGTCCAAGGACCTGTTTCCATACTGTAGGGATTCTAATAATTCTAAATCACCCAAGCAATGTACCCCTCTGCCTGCCCACAGTTTAAACCTGGAATCCATTATCCCCGGTTGGCAATGCGGTATACCAATTATGGGGTAAGAAACATGGTTTTGGCTGGATTGCCCTCGATCTGACGCATTGTTAGATCATCATTAGTTTATTACAATACTCCACAAACGTTGTCATTTTATCTAATAACAACAGACTAATAAGGGTTCACTTTGTCTGGGAGAGCTCAACGTCTAGCCATATTGATGCCGAGACCTCAGTGGCCCAGGCACTCAAATAGGATGAGAAAAAACTTTATTGATTGCTTTTAGTCGGGGAAATCAACTCCCCACAGTCTGTGGGGCAGTTACAATTTTGTTAGCTCGATAAAGAATCGCTTCTAGTGCCAAATAAAAGAGCTAAACCAGTCATTCTTTTCCTAAAAAAACATGTTAGATTAAATTACTTACAGTGTGGAAACAGGCCCTTTGGCTCAACAAGTCCACACCGACACGCCATTCACCCTGACCCATTCTCCTACATTTACCCTTTCATCCAACACTATGGGCAATTTAGCATGGCCAACTCACCTGACCTGTGCATCCTTAGAGTGTGGGAGGAAACCCACGCAGGCACGGAGGAAAATGTGCAAACTCCACGCAGTCAGTCGCCTGAGCCAGGAAGTGAACCCGGGTCATTGGCACTGTGAGGCAGCAGTGTTAACCACTGTGCCACCTAGCCACCCACATGCGTCATCTGTTTGGGAAATATCAAAGAAAGCATTCGCATTGGGTGTAGGAAATGAGGAAGGACATTCATTTTAATAACAGCTATCCGACCTAGCCAGGATATTGGAAATGCCTCCATCTTTGAAGGTCTTGTTTAATTTTGTCAAACAAATGGACATAGTTCACATTAAATAAATGATCAAAGACAGATGTAATGAATATACTGAAATAGGGAATCCACCCCCGTGACCATTTAAAAGGAAACCAGGATTTGCGCTCATTATCAGGTATTTCCCTCAGACCTCCCATAGGCATGGCCGCCAACTTGGTAAAATTAATCTTATCGTCCAGAAAGGCAACAAGTGAATTAATGCATTGCATCAGATGGACTACCGAAATTGCGGAATTTGACAAAAAAACATAAGACCCTCATCTGCATGCAATGTAATCTTACTTCTATTCCACTTCTGGGGCAGATATGATGGCATCCCTACGGATGGCCTCCGCCAGTGGCTCAATCCCCAATGTAAACAATAATGGTGAAAGGTGTCAATCTTGTTGGCTGCCTGGAGAAATGTTAATATTACTGTTTGGCACACCATTAGTGAGAACCGCAGCCAGAGGATCACGGTAAAGGACCCTCACCAACCTGATAAAAACTTTACGTAGAGCAAACCGTTCTAATGTACAGAAGAGATCGGCCACTAAACTCAATCAAATGCTTGCTCTCATCAAATGGGATTAATAATTCCTGGATAGATTGTTGGTGATACTCTAGATCATATTGATTAAACTCTTTACATGTCGGAAGATCTGCAGCCCTTTATTTAACCTGCTTGGTCCTCTTTGGCAACGAAACACAGCAAAGATTCCAGCCGTCATGCAAATGTCTCAGAGAGGATTTTGAGACCAACATTTAAAAGTGAGATTGGTGTGTAAGAAGCACAATCCTCCAGGGTCTTCCTTTCTTCAACATCAGAGAGATATGAGCCTCTCTTAAGGATGGCGGGAGGGGTTTGTGACTGCATGAGTGACAGAACATGTCAAACATCAGCCCTGACAATAGGTTTACAAATTATTTATAAAATTCACTAGGAAATCTGTCAGGAACGAATGGCTTTACTTTCTGAAGCTGCTTCACACCCTCCTGCACTGACAATGGTGCATTGAGGCACAACACTTATTCAGGGGTTACTCCTGGAAAACCCAGGTTCTTGAAAAATGACTCCATCTTAATCCATCTATCCTCATTATTGCAAGTCTGAAATGCTTCGAACAGGAGACTTTTTTTAAAATTGATGGTAATTATCCCAGTACCTTCCCTAATTGAAGTAATGGCTTGAGAGGGGCGGTCGTTTTCCAGGCTAAATACTTGCCTGGCTTATCATCATGTTCAAACAGCCTTTGTTTTGCAAAAGTAAGTT
Organism: Hemiscyllium ocellatum; assembly: GCF_020745735.1. Taxonomy (NCBI): domain Eukaryota; kingdom Metazoa; phylum Chordata; class Chondrichthyes; order Orectolobiformes; family Hemiscylliidae; genus Hemiscyllium; species Hemiscyllium ocellatum. The sequence goes on along the minus strand of NW_026869114.1, from coordinate 344,982 downwards.
CCTTCTTGGCTGTCTGTGTGAGCGTGGAATTCACTGTAGACTGAACCATTGTGATCTACTGCAGCTTAGACACTGATGGTCTATCACAGTATGCCCTCTCGGCTGCCCTCAGCTGTGCCTCAAACCAGCGTTCCTGCTCCCCATTCTGCTGCATCCTCAGGAATAATTATTCCCTTGGCATATGCCTTAGCAATTTCCCATAGAATAGATGGGTTACTGCTTGAATCTGAATTAATGGCTAATGAATACTCAATGAACTAACTAGCTTTCAGAATAAAGGGATACGTTCGCTGGTGTCTCGAATCTGTTATATTGCCCTTTACCTTAATCAATAAGTATGATCAGAAATGGTAATATTCCCAATTGTGCAGTATGCCACCTAATCTAAGATTGTTGCAGGGATGGGGAAGATATAAACCCTCGTGTGGCAGTTCAGTGGGATAAAAAAGAAAATAAAATCCCTACTTGTGAGGTAGATGTGCCTCCAGACATCCACCAGCTCTAGTTCTGCACACAAATCTTCCAATTACTAACATTATAACGAGGATATTGAGGGAACATTTGGACATTCTGCCCACCGTGGAGTCCATAAGACAGTTGAAATCTCCTTCTACGATAACGTGCCATGATGCAAGATAACTGCATTTGGAAAATGCATCTACCAGGATTTTTAGAGTGTGCGCCTGGGGTGGGGTGTGGGTCGCAAATACCATTTAAAATATTGGATTACTTACCATAGTTCAAGGCGTGGGGTATTATGATCCTCCCGTGAGTGTCAAATACAATCTAGTAATTTAAATGGAAGATTCTTCTTATCCAGTACTCCTAGTATTAAAAGACGCAAAAAAAAACACATTCAAACCCGCCCTGTTGTAACGTCAAATGTTCCTTGTCATCAAGCTGCATTTCCTGCAATAGAAAACATCCACCCTCTCTATTTTTAAGACTAGAAAGTAAATCTTTCCTCTTGAGTGGCCAGTGGCTCCCCTTAATGTTCCAGGTACACCATTTAAGCATATCATTATCCACAACAACTGTAGCAACATTTGAACTCGAGAGAGGAATAACTCGAATTACTGATTAATAAACAAAGTCTCATCGAGCTTAAAAACTACACAATCTAAAACTATTACAACTGACAAGCTCTCAACATTAAACATATAAAAAAACCAAAAAACTGAACAAAATCGATCGGGGAATTTAAAATATCCACAAAGTTTTCGCTTTCTCTGCACAGTCAGACGAGTTCATGGATCCATTAAATGCAATCCGGAGAACCGTTGGGTACCAGAGGGAATACTGATTCCCGAGTTCCCTTACTCTTCTCTTGATAGGTGTTAGTTTTGGAAGTAGGTGAGCACTTTTGTGATAGCGATCACAATTTCTGCTATATTTTCTTTAGTGATAGCAAGGGATAGATGTATAAAAATGGGCAAGAGTTACAGCTAGGGAAAAGCAATTGCGATGCGATTAGGCATGATTTAGGAAGCATAGAAGCGAGAAGGTTACTGAAGGGGATAGGCACATTAGAAATGTGAAGCTTATTCAAGGAAAAGCTACCGTGTGTCCTAGATAAGTATGTACCTGTCAGGCAGGGAGGAAGTTGTAGAGTGTGAAGCCGTGGTTTGTGAAGCAAATGGAATCTCTGGTCAAGAGGAAGAAGAAGGCTTATGTTAGAGATGTGAAGGCTCAGTTAGAGCACTTGAGAGTTACAAGGTAGCCAGGAAAGACCTAAAGGGAGAGCATAGAAGAGCCAGGAGGAGACATGGGAAGTTGTTGGCGGATAGGATCAGGGTAAACCCTAAGGCTTTCTGTAGGTATTTAAGAAATAAAAGAATGACGAGAGTAAGAATAGGGCCTATCAAGGATAGGAGTGGAAAGTGGTGTGTTGAGTCAGAGGAGATAGGGGAAGCACTAAATGAATATTTTTTCAACAATATTCACTCAAGAAAATAACAATCTTGTCGAGGAGAATACTGAGATATAGGCTACCAGACCAGGTGTGTTTGAGGTTCACAAGGAGGAGATATTAGAAATACTGCAGAGTGTGAAAGTGGATAAGTCCCCTGGGCCGGATGGGATTTATCCTAGGTTCCTCTGGGAAGCGAGGGAGGAGATTGCCGAGCCTTTAGCAATGATCTTTAAATCGTCATTGTCCACAGGAATAGTGCCACAAGACTGGAGAATGGGAAATGTGGTTCCCTTCTTCAAGAAGGGGAGTAGAGACAATCCTCATACTTATAGATCAGTGAGCCTTACTTCAGTTGTTGGTAAAGTGTTGGGAAAGGTTGTAAGGAATAGGATTTATAATAATCTAGAAAAGAATAAATTGATTAGGGATAGTCAGCACGGTTTTGTGAAGGGGAGGTCGTGCCTCACAAACTTTATTGCGTTCTTTGAGAAGGTGACCAAACAGGTAGATTAGAATAAACCGGATTATGTGGTGTATATGGATTTCAGCACGACGTTCGATAAGGTTCCCCATAGTAGGCTATTGTACAAATTTGGAGTAATGGGATTGTGGGAGATATAGCAGTTTGGATCCGTAATTAGCTTGCTGAAAGAAGTCAGTGGGTCATGGTTGATGGGAAATGTTCATCCTGGAGTCCAGTTAGTAGTGGTTTACCACAAGGGTCGGTGTTGGGTCCACTGCTGTTCATCATTTTTATAAACGACCTGGATGAGGGCGTAGAACTTGGGTTAGTAAATTTGCAAACACTAAGGTCGGAGGAGTTGTGGATAGTGAGAAAAAATGTTGGAGGTTACAGAGAGACATAGATAAGCTGCAGAGCTGGGCTGTGAGGTGGCAAATGGAGTTTAATGCGGACAAGTGTGTGGTGATTCACCTTGATCGGAGTAACAGGAATGCAAAGTACTGGGCGAATGGTAAGATTTTTGGTAGTGTCGATGAGCAGAGAGATTCTGGTGTCCAGGTACACAGATCCTTGAAAGTTGCCAACGAGGTTGACAGGGTTGTTAAGAAGGCATACAGTATTTTAGCTTTTATTAATAGAGGGATCAAGTTCCGGAACCATGAAGTTATGCTACAGCTGTACAAAAATCTAGGCGGCCGCAAAGGAGTATTGGATACATTTCTGGTCACCACATTATAAGAAGGATGTGGAAGCTTTGGAAAGGGTGCAGAGGAGATTTACAAGGATATTGCCAGGTTTGGAAGGAAGGTCTTACGAGAAAAGGCTGAGGGACTTGAGGCTGTTTTCGTTAGAGAGCAGAAGGTTGAGAGGTGACTTAATAACGACATATAAGATAAACAGAGGTTGAGATAGGGTAAGCCTTTGTCCAAGAATGATGACGGTGATCATGAGGGGGCATAACTTTAAATTGAGGGGTGATAGATATAGGACAGATGTCAGAGGTAGTGTTTTTACTCAGAGAGGAGTAAGGGTATGGAATGTTTTGCCTGCAAAGATAGTAGATTCGCTATCTTTAAGTGCATTTAAATCGTCATTGGACAGGCATATGGACGTACATGGAATGGTGTAGGTTAGATGGGCTCAGATTGGTATGACAGGTCGGCGCAACATCGAGGGCCGAAGGGCCTGTGCTGCGCTGTAATGTTCTATGTTCTATATCATCAAATGATTTGTTTTCAGAATCACCGCCACTGAAAATCCCAAAAGGACATAATCCTGGAGCCCGTGAATTAAAGCCATTGGATCTTTCCCCTGGGTTCTGGAAGCTTCCATTAGTCTTTGTTTATCCCCATACCTATGTAACCACACGAGGACAGGGTGAGAACGCTGGTCTGAGCCTGACCTGTGCACCGTAACCCCATGAACTGTCTCAGTCTTCATCCGTGTCTCTTCAGTTTCGAAGTGAAGGAATCACTGCAGCCAGTTCTCGAAAAATACTGACTGGCTGACCACCTGCTGTCTGGGCCAGCAGACCGACGATGTGAACATTCTTCATCCTGCCCCTGTTCTCAATGTCGTCATCATGTTCAGTAAAGATACGGACCTGTTTTTCAACGATGAGGATCCTCTCTTGTGAGGAATTGATCACAGACTCTCTCATGCAGTTTGGCGCTTGACATCGTCCATTTTGTTTCCAAAGCTGTCAAGTTGCTTCTCAAGTTTTTGGAGCGCATCTGAGAGTGGTCGTGGTTCTAGCCGCGGCTGAACTTTTCTTTAATCATGCCTTCGATCATTTTACGTAACTTGATGAACTCAGTGACCAAGACCTGGTGAGTAACTGGGTCCAGGGAACGAGCAGAGTGGGTTGCAGATATCGCCTCAGGTATGCTCGATGCTTCTGACGGGTGCACCGTGTGTTACGACTTACTCATCCTTTTCCAAATTCTGTCATTTCCACTTGATAAAACGGGATTAGTAAAGATTCTATCACCCTTTTAGGGTTGAATTTTAAGTAAATTGCTGGAATAGAGTAGGTTCGGGAACCACTTTGTCCGTGCTGTGATGCAGAGCCCAACAAAGAAGACCTTCTGGATTGCCGCCATCTTGGATTTCCCTTTAACATTTTATCGATATTATCATTTCGGTTTGCATTAAATTCCTGGATGTTCTGGAGCAGTGTGATTTTGCACCACTGTCTACATTTTCCCCTACACTGACGAATTGCTGCCCATTCCTCGATAATCATTGACTCTGTTGTTGCTTATGAACCTTCTGTCTGTGCCTCAAAAATATTCAATATCTCTGCCTCCAATGCTCTGCTGGGAAGTGAGTTCCAAATACGCTCACCATAGAGAAAACAAAAATCAACCTCAAGTGAGTGTGAGATTATTTTTGTCTCCTTACCTGAGAAAGGATATAATTAATTTGGAAGCAGTTCGGAGATGCTTCACTTCATGTATTCCAGGGAAGAGGGTCTTATATTATGAAGGCTTTAACAGGTTACTCTTGGAATGAAAGGTGATGTTATTGAAAAATACAAAGCCGAGAGGAGAGTGGATCAGATAGATACCCACTGGATGTTTGTATAATCCAAACTTCTTGTCATTTTTATAGAATCTCTACACTGTGGAAGCAGGACATTCCATCTATCATGTCCACATTGACCCTCGGAACTGTATTCCCCCTGGACTGCCCCCCCCCATACTCTATCCCCCCTGCATTTCCCATCACTAACCTACCTAACGTACACATCCCTGGGCACTATGGGCAATTTAGCATGGCTAATCCACTCTAAGCTGCATATCTTTGGACTTTGGGAGGAAACCCACACAGACATGGGGAGAATGCTCAAAATCCACATGGAGGGTTGTCCGAGGTTGGAATTGAACCTAACTCCATAGCGATGGGAGGTAACAGTGCTAACCACAGATCCACCATGTGGTGCATCCGTTAGTTATATTAGTTACGTGTGGCTGACTAAAGAAATCTCCCTGACTTGTTCCTATCACTGAACCTCACCCAGTCTGAGAACTTTATCATCAGCCAGATCACCAACCTGGTGACATTTAAAATGTGTTGTGAGCAGTGGAGGAGTGGGACGAGAAAAGGAAACAGTGACACCCTCCATCCTCATTCAGAGCATGAATTAGGAGAAATTCATAAAGTGATATTTCATTCCAGTGGGAATTCTCTTTCCCAGAAGTTTGGGATGGCCAGATATTTATATTATACCGAAGCTGGCTTTGTCTGATTTTCTACAGACAGGTGACTCAGGGATAATGGTGCATGGAGAGCAAAGCGCAACTGGGACCACAATGAGATGTGCCACGACCTTACTTACTGGTGGAGTAGTGCCAAAGGGCTGAATGGCCCCCTCGTGTCTCTCATCCCTGTGTTCTGATGTTCCATTCAGCCCTTCGGAACTGCTACACAGGGGCAGATCGAGGCCACTCCCATGGTTAGGTGCAGTTGTGGAAATGTACTTGGAAAATGTAGGCTGGGCCAGAAAGTGCCCCCACCACCACCCAATCCCTGTTTTCAGGCTTCCCCTCTGTGTAACGTCTGCTCCAAATGTGGGACACATTGCAGCCCCAGATATGCTGGGAATACACCCCCCCATACCCCACCCAGGGTTAAAACAACAAATCCTCTGCTCTCCCTGAATGCAACATTTTACAACACGATTTCCAGGAAAATAACCCATTACTTTCCAAAAGCACAGCATGTGAAATTAATAAATAGGAACAGGAGTAGGTCAATCGGCCTCTCAAGCTAGCCCTGTAATTTAATAAAAACATGGCTGATCTAATCCAGGGCTCAGCTCCACTTTCTTGCCGACGCCTTGTATCCCTCCATACCTCTCTGGGTCAGGGAATTCCAGCCATTCAATACCTTCGGAGAGAAGACATCGGTTTGCATTTCAGGTTGAAATCAATACTCCTGATTCGGTATCTATATCCTCGAGTGCGACAGTCTGCCCAGGAATGGAGACAGCTTCTCAACATCTACCTTCTCAAGCCCCTTCTGTGTCTTGTATGTTTCAGCAGTATCACTTCTCATTCATTTAAACCCCAATGGATGATTGCCTCACCATTTTAGAGATTCTCAATAACGAAATCCTTTCATCCCAGGAAGCTGCCTAATGTACCAAACTAGTTACTTGCTGTATCAACATGTTGAATTTTTGTTTCATACACAGGAATACTCCAATCTCTTTGTACTGCTCCTTTTCTGGAAGTCCTCTCCATTAAATAACAACCTGCCTTTTGATTCTCAGTGTCATCCACAAACTCGGATGTATATTGCACTCAGCTCCCTCCTTCAGGCTGTCAGTATAGAGTGTAAATAACTGATGCCATTGGACTGATATTTGTGGTCCTCCAGCAGATTCCTTTATCATAAAGATCCATTAATCCTGACTCTTCGATTTCTGTGTTAACCAGTTATCAACCCATGTTAATACAAGATCCGACGTCCTAGGACTTCCGTTTTGTGTAAGAAAATTTATTTTGTAATACCTTGTGTAAAAGCTCTGGAAAGCCTCGTGTCTACCAGATCCCCTTTATCAAGTCCGCTTGTTACATTTTCAGGCATCTCCAGAAATACTTTACATGAATTTACAGGGCAAAATATAATTTCCCGTTCACAAACCCACACTGACTCTGTGTGAAGCTTTTCTAAATGTCCATGCTGGGCAAGTTTTCCAAACTATACGAGTCCCATCTGCTTTCATTTGGCCCATATGCCTCCAAGTTTTTCCCAGTCATATGTTTGTCCAAATGAGTTTTAAGTGTTGCAGCTGTATACACATCTACCATTCTTCCTCTGGCAACCCATTCCATACACACACCACACTTTGTGTAGAAACGTTGTCCCTTCGTCCCTTTTAAATCTTCCCTCTTACACCTTAAACCCATTCCCTCTATGCCTGAACTCCCCCAGCCCGTGGAAAAGATCTTGGCTATTCACCCTATCCATTCCTCTCATGATTTTATAAATTTCTACAATGTCAGCCTGCAACCTTCTACACTCTATCTGATACTAACTTCAAGAACAAGCATTTAAAGATAAGCACTTCAAATTTGGAACTATCTTCAACATGACAGATAACTAATACTCAGCCCAAACTTCATACTGTTATTTGTTTTTCTCCATGTTACAATACTGAGGCGGCATGAAACGCTTACTAGTGCCAGTAAGAAGTCAAGCATCTGAATTTCTTTGTCTGAAGGGTGTGATGAACACTATAGTGAAAATGTATCTGCGGCCAGACCTATATAATACCTCATAGTCAACATTCTCCCTCCTGGCCTCCCTATGACCGGGTGTGGTTGTGTCTTCTTTATCTTGCAATCAATAGAGAGAACACCTTTCCCCCATTCACAACTTAATTTAAACCCGTTTTACAGAATCTTCTCATTCACACTGCTAAAAGCTCGTTTATCTTTTGTTACACTCTCTTTTCCCTGCAACCCATCCCCCTCTTCTGCAAGGGATTAAAAGACCATTTTGCAATTGTATTCAGTTTTGAAGAAGTGTCACACTGGACTGGAAGCGCTAACTCTGTTTCTATGTCTCTGCAGATGCTGACAGACCTGCTGAGTTTCTCCAGAAATGAATAAGCACAGAACAAATTTTCAATTAAACAAATGACTATGGATACTGGAAATACGAGTATAAAAATGTGGAGATACTGGGAGCTTTATAGAAGGTTCACTGGACCTGAAAGTTTAACTCAGCATTCACTCCAGAAAATGCTGCAACATCTTTAGAAATTTCTTCAGCAATTTCTGTTTTTGAACAATTTCCAATGATGTATGTCAAAGATGCCCAAACATCTTGTCCACCATGGAGCGCCGTACACTGGGAACTGAACGCATGGTGCAGAAGTTCGTTGATTCTGAAATTGCATAAGTTTGGCATCACTGACACTACAGAGCTCTGCATCATGGTCATGGAGAAAAACAGAGGGAAACACATTCACTTCGAACACAGAACATGGCACTTTGGAAAGGAGAAGATTCGGATTAGTGCCTTAAATGGATTGAGTTTATGCAACAATTTGGAGGCGTGGCACCAAGGAAAGACTTCCAGCAGAATGAGAATATGAAAATGGAAGTATTTCCACATCAGAAACCAAAGTAGGTCACTGCATACAGGGCTGATGGGTGAATTGGTCTCCGTGTGAAATGGGAAACAGTCAGTAGAATTGAATTGTAAATATTGAGGCTTAAACTGGGTTATCATCTGATGCTGTAGATCACAGCAGCAGGAGAAGCAGAATTGTTTTCAATGACAATCTGTAACTTTTTCCTCAGGATAATCCATCAGTCCACCATCACCATCCATGGTTCAGTGATGAGTGTGAACATGCCAGGGTCGGAATCACATGGACCTATTCCTGATGACATCCCATTAATGCGAACAGACTTGACTGGTTACACTATGAACAGCAGGACTAACATCTGATGCAGAGGGAGAAATGATCCCAAGATCAACAAATCAGATTTAACCTCTGTCGGCCTGTCAAATCCATGCATAAAAGTCGATGGACCATTAAATAACTTACTGGAAGGGAGGACTCCACAAATATCCGCATCCTAAATAATGGAACAGCCCTGTACGTCAGTGTAAAAGATGCAGCATCTGCATCATCCTCAGCCAGAAGCGTTGAGTCGATTATCCACCTCACCCTCGCCATGATGCCCACAGAATCACAGAGGGCAGTCACAAACCAATTCGATTCACTGCACGTGAGATGAAAAAACAGCTGAACACAATAGATACGACATAGTCAATGGGCCCTGACCCTATCCCTACAATAGGACTGAAGACTTGTGCTGCACAACAAGTCCTGTCCCTGGAGAAGCTCTGTCATTCCAGCTCCAACTCTGACATCTCCCTGGCAATGTGGAAAATTCCTCAACTATGTCCAATCCGCTAAGAGGAGGATAACTGCAATCTGACTATTTACTATTCCTTCAGTCCCATCACGACAGTTAATTTGGTGGGAGTTCTTTTTGACAGAGTTGTCAAGCAGCACAGAAATAATCTGCTCAGTGTGGTTTCCGACAGGTCCCCATGTGGAGATGGTGCTGTTGTGGAAATGTCACTGGATTACTAATCCAGACCAGGCTAATGCTCTGGCAGCTGGTGGAAATTAAAAACAATTAATAAAATGTCAAGATCTAAAATGTGGTGTCAGTAATAGTGATTTTGTGTGCAATATCAATTGTAAATATCGATCTCCTTCCCCAATGTACTTTCAGGAAGTGAATCTCCCATGCTTTCCTGGTCTGGCCTAAAAGTGACTCCAGACACACAGACGTGTGATACACTCTTCAATGGTCTCTCAATCGGCCAAGCAAGACACTTAATTATATCAAACTGCTCTAAGGTCTTAAAGGATGAACCTATAACGAACACCAGGCCCCAGCCTCGTTATTAGAAAAGGGAATGGGAAACACAATCCCATCTAGCCTGCAGAGATCTCCTTCCTAACAGCTGAGAGCTTGTGACAATATTTGCAGAGCTTTCCCACAGACTGCACAGAAACATTGTGACAGGAGTAGGTCATGCAACACATTGAGCTTTCCCTGTGCTCGTTAATGGCCGAACATCTCCTCAGTGCCGTTTTCCCCATAAAATATTCATATCCCTTAGTATGTTTAAACATTGTGAAATATAAAAATAGAACTTCTGTAGTGCCTTCGGCCCATCAGTTTTACTCCTCCATTCAATATACAGGCAGTTCTCCGATAACGCGTGTTGATTAAATACAATTTGGCTGCAATGTGATTCGTGTATCTTTTTCTGTAAAGTGAATTCGCATTCACTGTGACGCGATTCCTTGCCGGGAAGCAGATGAACAGCAAAACTCTGCCTCAGCATCTTCTCTCAGCAAAATGTACAAACAATGTGTTCAACTAAAACAGGAATGCAATGTGCTCATGAAGACTTGAAACTGAGCCTGAAACTGGAAATTGTAGACCACATTTCGAAAGAACTTTATTCCAAACTGTGGAGAGAATCTTGAGGACACCTGGAATTCCCCATCGGCATCACGTGGTCAGTCAAACCCCACGTGCTTTCTGGTGAAAGGTCCAGTGCTCAGTGAGTGACCGTAATGAGAAAGTGTTACATTTCAGCACTGTTCCATTACAGCATGTGATTTAAAGATTTATTTAGACTGTGCTAGTGTGTGCGTTAGACCAAATTTAATTTTTGTTTTTTACTTAAAGTTTTCGGGCTTCGCCTCTTACCCTCTTTTTACCATAGACCCATTTTTAATATTGCACGATTTTCGACAACACGGTGTTGCACAGAAACACAGCTACCACGTTATTGGAGAACAACCTGGACTGATAGCTGATCTTCTATCTTCACACTGTACTCCTGCTCTGTCCCTATCCCTTTAGTTTCCAGAAATCCTTATTTATATTCAGCGCCATGACTTCCACAGCCTGATCTGGGAGAGAGTACCCCTGGTTCGCCAGTCTCAGAGTGCAGACATTTATTCTCATCTCAATGCAAAGTGGCCTGTCTGTACCTGATACTGTGGCCCCTTGCTTTAGACATCCGAGCCAGGAGAATTACCATCCCTGCTTCCAATCTGTCTCGCCCAATCAGAGTGTTATATACTTCACTGAGATCTCCACTCATTTTCCTAAACCGCATGGAACACAAGTCCAGTCCCCGTGAACTCAGATCCCACAACAAGTCTGTCATCCCAGAGATCAGTCTGGTCATCCTTTACTGCTCTCCCTCAATGTCAGGTTTGTCCTCTATTAGGAACAGAAACCAAAACTACACACAATGCTGCAGAATGTTCGAGATGGTGTCTCACTAAGGCTCTGTACAGCTGCAGTAAGATACTCTTACTCCTGTACTCAAATCCCACAACAATATTGTTTTCAGTGACTGGTGTACAGTGAGATCCAGATTCCTTTCAATGTTACAGCTCCCCACTTGCAGGGTCTATATACACTGGCTAGCGTGCCAATGCCATTCCCAGTATTGACTCCTGGATTCAGAACTCACTGCCTTACATGGACTCAGAGGGCTGCACAGAAATAAACAAAAATGCAGCTTAAGGTGCTTTATACAGCAACATTTTTCAACCACTCCCTTTACAACTGATAGGCTGCCATTCTATTGTTGCCATCAAAGTACACAACATCATATCTCTCCCATTGCTCTCCATCTGTCAGGTATTTGTTCAGTCATTTCACTTGTCGCAGTCACCTTGGAACTTTTTTACATCCTTCTCACCCACTCACAAGCTGACATTGTTTCGTGCTGTCAGCAAACTTGGGAATATTGCATTTGAGACACTCAACCAAATATATGATGAGTATTGGCAATAGCTGGCGCCCAAGCCACGATCCTTGCTATATCCTCCTAGCCTACCATTTAAATAAAACCATTGTTTTATTCCTACTCACTGTTTCCTGCCCTTCGAAAACTACCATGTATTCGCCCCATTCCCACAGGATTCGAATTTGAACAATCGACTTGGGGCTTTATCAAAACTCTTTCTGAAATTCCACTCGTACTGCATTGATAGCTTCTACATAATTTTGCTAAAAGCCACTTTCTCAAATATGATTCCCATTTCATAAATCTCTCTTGACTTTGTCAATACCCATTATTTTCAGTCCGATACTTTCTCCAAACTGTTTAGTTGATAATTTCATTCTATTCCCTTTTTGACTAAAGTTCCCTCGTATTGCTAGGAAGTTTTATTTCTTGTTTTGTTTTCCTCTGTGAAGGCATAACTGAAGCATTTGATCCATTGTTCTGCTATTTCCCGGTCCTCAATTATCTGGTATCAAACTGTAGGAAAGCTGCACATTTTTTTCTCTTAATTTTGCCATTGACATATTTTCAGAAAATATTACAATTTTTGTCTGATAAACTTTGTTAAGATATTCTTCAGAAACCTATCAATTCCTATTTTAAGGTACTCTGTGATTGGCCTTCCACAGCCTTTCTTGTAGGACCTCATCCCAGCGGCACATTAATCTAGGGAGACTTAATTCAGGTACATAGAGTATTAGGGATACTACATTAGACTGAGGAATGGACTCTGTAACTCCAAATAATGATGATCTTGTTCATGTTGATCGTGTTTGTTTGAATGTCCTGCGTATTGTAACCTGCACGCCTTGCTCTGTCCAAGTTTATTTTTCACCCTACGATCTGTGTGTCCATGCTTACTGTCATCTATCTGTACTGCTCGCAAATAAAGCTTTCACTGGACTTAGGCACATGTGACAATAAATCTAATATATTAATTATTTCTCACCCTAACAGTGTCTCTTTTAGAAATATGCGATCTTTGCTAACCCTCAAGTTTCAACATAATCATCCCTATTTGTCTCCTACCATGACAGATTAAATACCCAGTTCCATCACCATCTCCTCATGGTGTCATCATCTCATGGATTAGACTGCTGATACTTGTTGGAGCTGTGTCTGTGTTAATGAGATCGTGCCTTACAAAGGAGATCATACCTCTTCACAGTGCCCCAAATACTCTCTCCTCAAGGCCCTACAAATACAGGAAGACGGCTTTACTTATGCACTTGAATCATATTACAATGAAGGACGGCATACTGTACAAGGTGTTCAATACTTAACGCCCTTGGAGGTGCGATTTTTGGTGACTCATGATCAAGGACATTCAGGTCCTTTTTAAAAACAACACTTCTCAACCTTGTACCATTTAATCAACACAAAATGAAATGCATGCTGTTTATTTCTTACATCCAAATAATTTCTATGCCTTGCAAACTGTTGTGGTTCAAACACTGAAACTTGTGATATCCCATGAGTAACTGCCTTCAGTCCATAAAAGTGCAAGAAACTCTGTATTGTTTCCATTGACCAATTCTCAATCCATGTGGTATATCCAGATCACCCCGTCTGCAACTTATCAATATACTCTAACTGCCTTTGTTCACTTGTTAGCAACAATGTAAAAATTATTCTGCAAATTCAAATACACCACTCCCACTGGTTCTCTTTTGTGGATGCATCAACTAACACAAACTCCACAGGTTTCTCAAAGGTAATTTCCAGTTTCTAAATCTAAGCTGACTCTGCCAAGTCACACCATGATTTCCCAAATATCTAATTATAAAATTTCTCATAAAACGTTCTAATATTTTCCTCAGTCCTGACATCAAGGTACCTACTTTTTTTTTCGTTTCCCTTCCATTCCGGTTTTAAATATTTAGGATTAGAATAACTGCTTTCCAGTCTGCAGGAACGAGAATTTCCAGAGTCTAAAGAATTTTGAAGGGTAATCAATACTTATTTCTTGTCATGACAACGTTTAAAAGACATTTGGATCAGTACATAGGAAAGGTTTGGACAGATATTGGCCAAGCGCGGGCAGGTGGTACTAAGTTAGTTTGGAATTGGAATAGTCAGCATGGACTGATTGGACCAAAGGGTCTGTTTCTGTTCTGTATGACTCTACATCACTTTCACTAGCTGTATTGCCACTTCCCTGAAAACTTTGGGATGGAGCTCATTTGGTGCAGTAACTTGCCAAACTTCAATTCAATTAGTTTTTGAGTAAGTCCACTTTATTAATTCTAATCATGCACATGTTCTTATTTTCACCAGTCAGTCTGTCCCATAATATTTCTAGTTGATTTTTGGTACCTTCCATTGTGGACACAGGGCGAAGTTATTACCCTCAGCAGGAGGCAGAGATGTATTCCGTCACTGTGTGAATACATCGGAGCACTGCAACTGGGAGATGATGAACGTGACACCCACTTCCCCTCAGAAAATTCAAGAATCAAGACAATTCAATGAAACTGTCACTTCCTGGTCAATGACAGCATAGTCCTCATCCTTGTATGAGTTTACAGGTTATGCTGAAACTCATTTTAGAATCAAACTGACTTCACACTTTACACCTGGCATAGGTCCAGGTCGAGGTGAGAAAAGGTTTGTGATCAAAATATGTGTAACGAGAAGAGTTGTCAGAAGAGAATTGTAACTGGAAAGGTGTGGATGATGGGTTATTAAGAAATAGTGTTGAGGCAGAAGTGAAGACTGTGGAAATTGTGAAGTTGGGAGTGGACAAGTTTTGTTGTAGACGGAATATTGAGATATAAATCAGTTCATGATAAAATGGGGTAATCGTGGTTATGATCACTTTCGTTTCTCCTCAGATGTTTGTAAGCGAGGGATATGAAATTCATGGCATAGAAATGGAGATTATGAAGCGAAGACAATAGTTTGGATCTTTGCCAAATATACACTACAGTGAAAACGAGAACATTCACAATGGGTTAGAGAATTAGTAAATGGGCAGAGATAGACTCACCAGGAACACCAACAATAGCGAGGATGGGGTAGTAACCTGCCTGAATAGCCATCATTACACAGCGTCAATCGAGATGTTGTTACTACATTGAAGTTTTCTGCACCACAACAACTTCCAATATAAAACTGCTTCTGGGCACAACTGCCCTGAACATACACAAGAAATACAGATTTCCCTGGATTTTACTCTCACAGCTCTTACCAGTTAATTGTTTATCGTTTACATAATGCAATTCTATAATCTGTTTATAAAGATGAAAACATCTTATTGCACAATTTGTATGCCTTTTCTTTTCGAGATTTTTTGTAGCCTTAGCGCAAAAATAAGTGTTCTGTTGAAAATTGACCAGTTTATTGGGATTCAAGGGTCAGACATAGTATGTATTTTTCATGGGTTAAGAAACAGAAAGGAATAGAAGACAGTGGCTGTGGAGACTGATGAGGAGTAAAGTGACATCCCCACCAGTCCCCAATGTCTTCTTGATGGACAGAATAAAAAAAAATTGCAGCGAAAGGAACAGAATATATTCAGAAGAAGGAATGGCAAGTGACAATGTAAACAAAACAGAATCATTTGAAATGGAATGGCTAAACTATGGTTGGTGTGTGTGTGTGTGTGTGTGTGCGTGTGTGTGTGTGTGTGTGTGTGTGCGTGTGTGTGTGTGTGTGTGTGTGTGTGTGTGTGTAGATAGATACGATTGTTCATATGTCTGCAATATATTCAGAATGAACAAGAGAGATATACTTAACAAACATGATGCATGTGATGTACAAAATTTATAAAATATACGTATCTTATTTAATCTTCAGCTGAGATGTTATGTTCCCCTTCTCTCAATGTACCGTCTGGCTCCTGCCCCTTTCTGGCATTCCCTGATCTAATCTTTCATTCTTATCGGGATGGATGTTGTACATTCCTGCTTCTGGTGTTCCAACTTGTTTCAGTTAATCCATTTTCTACCAGGAAACATATACTGGGTTCTGTCAACAGGTGGTGCTTGTCATATTAATGGAGATAAAGGTTCTGGCATCAAATTCAGGATTTCAACTTATTAATCTGTTGCACATACACTGTACAAAGGACCACAGCACACAGGAATTGTCAAACCAAATACGGAAGCACATCTATTTCTATCAATCATGTCGACTTCCCTATTTTTACATCTCCACGTCTATATTCTCTCTCTCTCTCTCTCTCTCTCTGTCTTTCCATCTAGTTAATGAATCCTCCAAGTGTTCTTCGTGTCCCATGTCTCAAACCTCCCTCCTTCAGTTTACATCTATTGCTCACTTTTGGATCAGATGGCTTATAATTGAGTAATGTAACTAAAAAGACAGGAGGGAGGCGTTGGCTAGAGTTAATTGGAAGGGAAGCTGAGCACGGCAATACGGTGAAACAGCAATGACAGGAGCTTCTGGAGATAATTCAGCAGCACATCAGAAATTCATCCCAAGTAAGAAGAAAGATATTCAGTGGAAGACAAGGCAGCCATGCGTGACAACGAACTCTGGGCCAGCATAAAAGTAAAAGAAAATGCGCGCAATGTGGTGAAGATTATTGGGAATCTAAACGATTAGAAAGCCTATAAATTCCAGCACGGATATCTAATAACAGCAAATGGGAGGAGAGGGTGAAATATGATATTACGCTTGTTAATCGTGTAAAAGAACATTGAAAGAGAGTTTTAGATATATAACAAGGAAGACAGGGAGTAAAGAACAAACAAAGGAATGTTGGAAAATGAAGCTTAAATAGTTATGGGAAGCAACAGAATGGCAGAGGAATTGAATACATTGCAACAGTCTTTACAGTGGAAGACAACAGCAAAATGTCAGAACTTCGAGACAGTCAGCGGGTAGAGGTGAGTATAGTGACCACCAGTAAGGAGAACGAGCTGGGGAAGGTGAAGTTGAATGAATCAGCGAGACCAATTGGACAACACTCCGTAGTTCTAAAGGGATGCCGAAGGTGATTATGGAGGCACTACTGGAGATTTTTCAGGTAATTTCGGAGTGAGGGAGGATTGGTAAATGTAACCATCCTGTTTAAGGAGAGAGGGACACAGGAGACAGGAAATTACAAATGGCCAGGCTAGTTGAAACTTTGTATAGAAAGAATTAATGGATCCTTACGTGTATGAATAGATGCGTGGAGAATAAGAACAAGGAAGTTCTGAAGTATATTGGACGTGGTGTGATTAAGCTACAGCAAAACAATAGTTACAGTTACAGTGCTATTGTGAACAGCAGATTTGAAAGTACGGTTAAAACAAAGGAAATCATTTCGAAGCAGACAGGAGCATTAGTGACAAAGAGACTGTTTCCTTGACCCTGTAGTGAGAATGTTAAGGTAAACTTGTCAGTAAACAGATTTAAAAAATGTATAAAAAGCACAATAAAATCTGTTGCTGCGGATATAGCAACACATATGAAACTGAAAAAGCACAGCAGGTCAGACAGTATCCTAGGAACAGGAATGTCAACGTTTCAGGCTGAAAGACTTCATCAGGATTGGGCTGGGGGAAGGGGAGCCGGGAAGAAAATAGTGGGAGGGGCGTGGGGCTGAGGGAATGATAGGTGGGATGACGATGGGGATGCAAGTAGTGGGAAGGGTTCAGTGGATATGCGAATAGGAAGATGGACAGCTTAGGTCAGGTCAGGGAAGGGGAACATGAAATAAGGCTGTGGGTGGAGAGATTTCGAAGCCAGTGAAGTAAATATTGAGACCAGTGAACTGTAAGCTCTCCAGCTGAAAGATCAGGTTGTGTTCCCTAGTTTCTGTTTGGCCTCACTCTGACAGTGGAGGAGGCTAAGGATGGACCTGTGGCCGGATGAGCTGGGGGTGGGGGGGGGGAGTAATTGAAATGGATGGCAACTGGAATGTTGGGTTTGTTAAAGCGTGCAGAGAGCAGATGCTCCATGAATATGTTCCCGAGTCTCCCTTTGGTCTCCCTGATCGAGATGAGACCACATCGGGAGTTGGAGACGTGCTTGGTGGGGCAGGATCAGGTTCTATATGGAGCACCAGTGCCCTGCATGCAACAACCAACCCGACTTTCCAGTTACCTTCCATTTTAATTCCCCTCCAACTCGTCCGGGGACATGCCCATCCTTAGCCTGTCCACTGTCAGAGGAACACCACCTGAGGTTTTACCTTTGGAGGTGATATCCCAAGGGCCTCAATATTGACTGCAGCAGCGTCAAAATTCCTCCATGTCCTTTCTCCCTGACCAGACCCACCTGTACATCTTATCACTCACATATCCGCTCCACCCTTCCCACTGACCAATCACAGTAAGCTCATACCTGCATGTATTTACGACCATCATACCTACCCTTCATCCTTCTGTATCCAATCACTCCATTTCTGGGCTCCCCTCCCCCTCGCCAGTCCTGACAAAACGTCCAAGATCAAAATATTGCCTTTTTGCTCCTCTGATTCTGTCTGGTCTGCTGTGTTTATCCAGCTCCAAGTTTAATAACTGTGGCATCTCGCACCTGTAGTACTTACTGTCTCCAAGTTGTGGAACAATGTAGTCTACATATAAGAAGAAATACATTGGGACATTTGAAAAGATTACTGACTCGTTCCACATTTTTTAACAACCCAACACACACCTTCCAGGTGAAGCAGCATTTCACTTGTACTCTTTCAATCCAATCTCCTGTCATTTCCCTACTCACAATGCAGTCTCATTTACACTGGGGAGAACAACAGAGACTGCATTGAGGAACACTCCCACTCTTTCTGTAGGAAGAGCCCTGACTCTCTCATTGTTTCCCATTTGAATAACCTACCTTGCTCTCATGCTAACATTTCGGTCCTGGGCTGCTGCAATGTTCCAGTGAAGCACAACCCAGCTCGAGTTACATCTCACATTAGACTTTGGTACGTTACAGCCTGTAGGAGTTAATATTCAATTCCATAATTTCACAGCCTGATGCCATTATGGCTGTTCTCAAATCTTCATACATTCCTTCTCCTGGTCTCCCAATGAATTTGCCCTGTTTGTGAATCTTTTGTCTTGCACTCAATTAAGGAAACCGGCTCCACTCTTCACAATCTGATATATACTCATTTTACATTTGATTCTCTTTTACCACAAACAAAAGTCCATATGTCAGTGACATTGCGCCACCACACCGTCTGTTCTGTCACCCCTCCTCTACCACTGGCAAGAGATTGAAAAGCCCTTTTTCCAATCCTTTTCAGTTCTGAAGAAGTGTCACACTGGACTTGAAACGCTAACTCTGTTTCTCTGTCACTGTAGATGCTGCAGATCTGCTTTGTTTCTCCAGAAATGAACAAAACACATTTTCAATAAAGCAAATAGCTGTTGATACCGGAAATCTGAAACCAGAACAAAAAAAGAATCTGCGAGCCTTGAAGAATGATCACTGGAACCAATGATTAACTCTACTCTCACTCCACAAATGCTGCAAGACCTGCTTAAACTCCCCAGCAATTTCTGTTTTTCAACACGTTTCAAAGATGTGTGTCAATGTTGCTCAAACCCCCTGTCCAACCTGGAGCACCATATACCGGGAAGTGAAAGATTACACAAGATGTAAAAATTCATTGGTTCTGAAACTACATGAGGCTGGCATCACTGACACTACAGAGCACTTACTCTTAGTCAGGCAGAGAAACAGAGGGAGACGTATTCACTCTAAACACAGAAGGTCGCACATACTGGAAGGGAAAGGATCCAGATGAATATATTAAAGTGTGTTGAGGAATGAGACAAACTGTAAGTGTGACACCATGGAGAGACACTCAGTGGAATGAGAATATAAAATTGGACGTGTACCACATCAGAAACCAGAGTAGGTCACTGAGCACATGGCTGATGGGTGAATGAGTCTCGGTGTGAACTGGGGAACAGGCAGCAGAACTGTATTAGAGATATTGCAGCTCAAACCGTGTATTCCATGTGGTGCTGTAGACCACAGCAACAGCAGAAGCAGAATTATGTAAAACTATAATCTGTAACTTTTTGCACCAGATAATCCCTCAGTCTACCATTACCATCAAGCTGATCTATGGTTCAGTGGCGAGTGTGGGTAAACATGCCGGGTCAGAACCATGTGTACCTAAAACTGATGACAACCCGTTATAGATCCCACACTTGACTGGTTATATTCCAAACAGCAGAACTAACATCTTATATAGAGGGCGCAATGATCCCAGACTAACAGATCAGATCGAAACTCAGCAGTCCTGCCACACCCAGTCATAAATGGATTAATCAACTCACTGCAGAAGAGTGTCATACACATGTCCCCATCCTAAATAATGGAACAGCTCTGCACATCAGGGCAATAGACAAGGATTCGTATCTACACCATACTCAGCCAGAAGTGTTGAGTTTATGATTCAACTCACCTCGTCAGTGTGCCCACAGAATCACAGATGACAGTTTTCAAACAATTTGATTCGCTCTATGTGACATGAAGAAACATCTGAACACAGTAGATACGACATAGGCAATATACAACAAACCCTGTCCCTGGGGAAGCTGTTTCATTCCATTTCTAATTCTGACATCTATCTGGCAATGTGGAAAATTACTATGACAAGTCCCTTAAGAGGAAAATAATTACAGTATGACCAATATCATCCCCTCAACTCCATTACGACAGTCAGATGGGTGGGAGTTCTTTTTGACAGCGCTGTGAAGCAGCACAAAAATTACCTGCTCAGTGTGGTTTCCGATAGGTCCTCATGTGGAGCTGGTGCTGTTGTGGAAATGTCACTGGATTACTAATCCAGACCAGGCAAATGCTCTGGCAGCTGATGGAATTTAAAAGCAATTAATAAAATGTTAAAATCTGGTGTAAGTAACAGTGACCGTGAAGCCAATGTCGATTTTAAACACCAATTTGCTTCCCCAATGTACTTTCAGGAATTGAATCTCCCGTGCTTTCCTGGTCTGGCCTAAAAGTCACTCCAGACACACAGACATGTGATCAACTCTTCAATGGTCTCTTAAACGGCCAAGCAAGATACTCAATTGTATCAAATTGCTCCGAGACCTTAAAGGATAAAACCGGACAAAACAGCCGGCACCAGCCTCTGTATCAGAAAAGGGAATGGGAAACACAATCCTGTCGACCCTGCAGAGACCTCCTCCCAAACATCTGAGAGCTTGTGACAACATTTACAGTGTTTTCCCACAGACTGCACTGAAACATCAGGAAAGGAGTAGGTTATTCAACACAGTGAGCCTCCCACTTTCTCATCTTGGCTGACCATCTCCTCACTGCATTTCTCCTACAGCAGACTGAGATATATTGCAATTGATTTCATCAACCAAATGTTTGAGATGTTTGGGAATAGCTGGGACCCAAGGAAATATTCCTGAGCTACTCCATGAACTTTCATCTCCAATAAAAGGATCCTTTTATTCCGGTGTTTCCGGCCCAAGGTCTCCTCTGCTGGAGCTTGTACAATCTGACTTGCTTCCTTTTTCTTATTTTCTCCCCCACTTTTCTCTTTGTAACTTACTGGTCTCAAACTAGCCCCATGGTTTGGAGCTCAAGCTGAGCCCAGTGCGGAGGAGAGTGAGTCCTTACTTACTTTTCCGGAGTAAGCACAGTACGTGGAATTGGCAGCGGCTACATCAGCAGAGGCAACGTGGATATGATAGGGGCCAGCAGCAGAGAGTGATGCCTGAGGATTAGAGACTTGTTGATGATTGGGTCCTGCACTGGTGATGATGAAGCGGATAGTGGAAGGCCATCATGGTAACATCGGTGAGGTGGGTCCAGCAGTACAAGACATGTCTCTGACATTGGCATGGTCTGGCACAGGGGGTAATGAGCCGGTGATAGAGGAGTATCTGCCCAGTGGCAAAGATGGTGCCTGAGGATCAGCATCTTCAATGTTGCTGGGGTCTGGTGTAGATGGTGATGTAGCTGTCTTGGAGGGATTGGGTTGCAGGGATGGTCTATAGTGAAGAGCTGTTTCACAACTCATCAACTCTCTTCAAGCTGTATCCTCTCTTTATTCCATTTTCTTCAATTGTCACCACTTTGTGGCAACACGTGAAAGCTTTTCACTGTATTTTGTTGTATTGATCATGTAAAATGCACCTGGTCATAAAAATCAAAATCAAAAACTTTTACTCACTCTTTCCTGCCAGCTGACCCATTCTGAAAACATGTCCAAATATTCACCACAATCCCACAAGATTTGATTTTGCACACTGGGCTTGGGACTTCAGCAAAAATCTTTCTGAAAATCTCTCTTGTAATCGTATCCTACTGAATCATCTCTCCCTCAGCCTTCTCTGCTCCAAAGTAAACAACCCGAGCTTACCAAGCCTCTCTCCATAGCTGATATGCTCCACCCCAGGGAGCATCCCGGTGAATCTCCTCTGCACCCCTCCACTACAATCACATCCTTCCTGCAATAAGGTTCCCAGAACTACACACAGTATTCCATCTTGGTCTAACCATAGACTTGTATAGCTCTGACAATGTATATGTTGGGGAATGAAGGTTGTGCCTACGGTTCCCTCTGCCTTCTTAACTAACCTATTAACCTCAGTCAAAAAGTGTGTTGCTGGAAAAGCACAGCAGATCAGTCAGTATCCGAGAAGCAGGAAAGTGGATGTTTCGAGAATAAGCTCTTCATCAGGAATGTGGCCATCATTCCTGATGAAAAGCTTATGTTCGAAACGTCAACTCTCCTGCCCCTTGGATGCTGCCTGACCGACTGTGCTTTTCCAGAAGTTCACTTCGTGATTCTGATCTCAAACATCTGCAGTCCTCACTTTTTCCCTAACTTGTTAACCTGTGCAATCACAGTCAGGGATCTGTGGAGAAACACCCTCTGAGCTTCCCAGTGTGCTGCCATTCATTGCATACCCCTATTTTTGGTTCCTTCTTCCAAAGTCTATCACCTCATATTTATCAGGGTTACTTTCCATCTGGCCATCTGACCATTCCATCTGTATCTTCCTGTAATATCTTCCTCACTGCCAACTACCGGGCCAATCTTTGTGTTAAACACAAACTTAATTATCACACTCCCCCACCCCCCTACGAATTCGCATCTAGATCATTTATGAATGCCACAAATAATAATGGACAGAGCACTGATCCCTGTGGTACACCAGCAGACACTGGTCTCCAGTTACACAAACAGCCTTCCGCCACCACCCTCTGTCTCTTGCCACTAAGACAATGTTTGATGTAACTCACTAAGTTACCCTTGATATCATGATTTTTTTAATCTGTTTCCCATATGGGGCCTTGTCAATGGCCTTGTTGGAAAACCATATAAACACCATGCTCGAAACTATACAATAAATTTTATTTGGAATGGCTTCCCCTGATGATGTCATGCTGACTATCCCCGATCAAACCTTGCCTCTCAAAATGAAGATCAATTTTCTCCTTTGTTATTTTCTCCAACACTTGGCCTAATACTGATCTACTTCTGACTGGTCTACAATTCCCCGGTCTATTTCCACCACCCTTCCCATAAAGTGGGACCACTTAGTTGTCCTCCAGTCATCTGGCATCGCCAACCGAGATAAGCGTTTGGTCATCCTTATGTTTCTTGTAAGTTTGTATTCTTGTTCTTTTTGGTTTTCTTATCAGTTCATTGATCCTCCTTTGCTGGGTCCCAAATATACCTGGATCCATTGCTTACCAAAATATCTGGCATTTTTCTGAGCTGCTACCTTTGATCTAATGCAATATTTAACTTCTTTTGTTAACTATTGTTAAGTCACCTTACCCTTTTGCTGTTTGCCCTGTGGTGGACATGTGCATATTGTACATTTTAAGGTGTTTATTTAAACAACAACCATTGTCTGTCTGCCAGTAAATCTTTTTCATGTACTTCTCCAATTCACTGAAGCTAATTTGCCCCTCATACATTCATCACTTGCATGGCTCAGGTTTATAACCACAATTTCAAAAAAAAGTTTGTATTCAGACGTCATATAAAATTCAATACATTATGATTAATATGCCCAGCACCTCCTTTACAGCAGTGTTTTTAATTATCTCTTCTAATCACATAACATCAATTCGAAAACTGCCTGACCTCTACCTCAGTGCTCAAAATACTGTTAAAGGAAACCATCTCAAACATGGTCATGAAATCCATTTTTCCCAGCAATAGCATTCACATAGGTTAACACAGTTTAGTTGCAGATTGCAGCTGGTGATTATTACAGTAGTACCCACAAACCTACGTATATATTTCCCTGTTTTATAACATATGCAACCTCTGTATTGCAGCTTTCACTTTGATATATAACTTCCATCAATGTTTGCTTCTCCTTGCTGTCTCTAAGCTCCACCTTACCAGGTTCTGTGGAATCTGAGCGATGTGGCCTCTGGGGAGATGAATGGTAGATTCAGGTGAGACATTTTGTGAGGCTTTTGTGGACATTGAAATAATCTCGTCACGTTGTTCGTTCTTCTCAAGTGTCATTGTGTTATTTTCACTAGATCTCCCGTTATGCTGGTGGAGAAGAGAAGGAGAATGGTCTCTCAGCAATGCTGTGTATTTCCCCCAGACAACTGAGACTGCTGTAAACTGGGTGCGAACCTTACAGCAGGCTCGTAAAGTGTTGCTGCTGCTCTCCAGTATCCTAGTGAGATCACATCTGGAGTCTGGTGTACATATTTAGTCTCCTCACTGAAGAAAAGATATTATTATATTGGAAGCAGCTCAGAGATGGTTCCCTCAACTGATTCCTTCCATGAAGGTGTTAACTTATAAGGAAAGGATGATAATGTTGATCCAATGCCTATTGGAGTTTATGAGAATGAAAGATGATCGTATTTTTACATAGAGCACAGGAAGGAGTCAGCAACAGAAGACAATTACACAGTCAATGGAGGAATCCATTCCACTTCTCCAGCCTGTTACACCAGAACAGCAGAAGGATATTCCAGGTTTGGACCCTGTTACACCAGAACAGGATGAGGTTATTCAGCCCCTGGAGCCTGATATACAGTTACAGGAGAGGACCAAACAGCTCCTCGATCTTATAACACGGGACCTAGAGTAGGCTGTGCAGCACCAGTATCCTGTTACACAGCAACAGGATCAGCCCATTCAGCCTCCTCAAATCTGTAACACAAGAATTGGAAGAGACTGGAAGAGGTCATTCAGCATGAGAATTAGAGAAGGGGATAAAATTATTTGAGACTTGTTGTGGAAAGGAAGAGTTCATTCGCACATGTATCTGTTATATGGGAACACGAGAAGACCAATCGCTTCCTTGATCCCATTTCAGGGATGCAGGAGGTGATTGTTCAGTATGAACCTGTTATGAAGGAATATGAAGAGACCCTTCAGCTCCTCAAAAAGTTACACAGCAACAGGAAGATTTCACAAGTCCTCAAGCTCCTGACGTATCATCAAAATGAGGAGAAGCAGGTCTTGAATATGTAAATGAGGATGTTCCGTCTATTGAGACTTTAATGTAGGAACACGACGTGGAAATTCAGCCCACTGAGTGTGTAAACCAGGAACAGAATTATTCCATTCAGACACTCATGCCTCTTACACAGCGATTGGAGCAGATCTTTTAAAGCTTTGTGTCTGTTCCACTGGAACACTGGAAAGGGAACGTTGAGTTACAGAAAGGGTAGGAATTAGGATAATCATCTTCAGTAATGAATAAAATTAGTGAGGAAACTGTTGGGAACTAAGGGAAATTGTGAGAATCCACTATTAATTAACTAACAACAGGAGATTTGCAAAGTCAAGATGGAATACATCAGAATCAGCATGGGTTTTTAAAGAATTTATTTGTTAGAGTTCTTTAAATATGTGACTAGCAAAGTAGACCATAGGGATCCTGGAGGCGTAACGTATCTGGAATTTGAGAAAGCATTTATTTAAGAGCTGCACAAAAGATTAAGCTACAAAATAAGACAACGTAAGTTTGGGAGGAAGTTATTTGCCTGGATAGAGGGCTAGTGAGCCAATAAAATACAGAGAGATGGAATAGATGTTTTGTTTAATGGGTGGCACCTTTTGGGATTCTTTTGAGTTCAGACAACATGAGCTGACTATTTCTCATCTATTGTATTATTTGGATGAGGGGATAGAAAACTTGACAGCCACATTTTCAGCTGATACTAAAACAGGTGGCAAAGTAGGTTGATGCAATGAAGATGTAGAAAATTTACAAATGGACATGAACAGTTTAGATGAACGGGCCAACATCTTGCAGATAAAATTTAATGTGGATCAGTATTGGATTATCCATTTCGATCAGAGGAATCGAACTTGTTATGGAAATGGAAAGCAACTTCAGAGTGCTTCTGTGCAGAGGGATTGGGGTGTATTTGTGCCTATCACAGAAGGCCCACATGCAGGTACAGCAGGGAATGAGAAAGGCAAGTGCAATTTCAGCATTTAATTCTAACCGAATCGAATATAAATGAAGGGAAGAATTGCTGCAACTCTGCAAGGTATTAGTGAGACTGTAACTGGCGTTCTGTGTACACTTCTAGCGCCCTGACTGAAGAGGGATGTAGTTACAATGAAGGCAGTTCAGAACAAGTTCATTAGCTTGATTCCAGAAATGAATTTGTCTTTTGAAGAGCGTTTGAGCAATTCAGACCAATACTCTCTGGAGTTCAGAAAAATGAGAGGAAACCTCATTGAGGTCTGGAGGATGTTAAAGGTGATTGACAATGTCGGTGTGGAGTGGATATTTCCTCATGTGGAACAAACTAGAACAAGAGATCATAGTTTTAGGATTAGGCAGAGCAGATTTAAAACGGGGTGAAGAGAAATTACTTCTCTCAAACGGTTGTGAATCTGTGTAATTCACTGTCTCGGAGTGCAGTGAGTGCTGGGACATTGAGTAAATGATGGGATAAGGAGAGCAGGCAGGAACATGGGACTGAGGCCTCGTTGACATCAGCCATGATTGTATTAAATGGCGGATCAGGCTCGCGGGGCTGGATTGCCGAATGATGCTCCTCGTTCTTATTCAGTCTTTTGACTGTGCTACACCGGAATGGGGGAGGACTGGTTATCAAACAGGAAGCAAGCACTCCAGATATATCAGTCTCAATCAGTTCGACAGAGCGTAGCCAGTGGAGTCACACTGTGACCAACGCTGAGTCCTCAGCTCTTTACAATCCATATCAATGATCAGGAGGAGTTGAACAGATATACTGCTAAGTTTGGTGATGACACTGAGTTGGCAAGATAGTAAGTTATCAAGAGAATGTGGAGAGTCTGAAAATTGATATACACAGGTAAAGTCAATGAATAATAGCTTACCATGTGGAATATAACTAAATATAGAACTTGAAATATGTTTCAGGAGGTTTATACGGCAGTATTATCCTGTAATGGAGAGAGATTACAGGGCTGAGTGAAACAGCTTGTTCTGGAGGTTTCACTCTAGCCCGATCAGACATGGGAAGTGTTGATCCATCTGATGCTCACAGTGGCACCTGCTGTCAGTACAAACGGGATATTTTTATGCATTTGGTGGGTGGTGCGGAGTGGTGAGGAGTGGCGGGGGGGGGGGGGGGGGGGCGGTGTTTTGAGCTGTGTATGAAGAGGACGGCCTTTATCTGAGATTCTATCCTTTATTTCCAAATGGACATCTGAGTACGATGGGAATGGCTGTTTCTGAATGAAGAGGCTGTGGTTGCTGCCCGGACAGGGGTATTCACCAACATGATGTATTGTGCATGGGCACACTGTAACATTAATGAAGTGAGAGTTCCTTCAGTTTTTCTACCTCCCCCCATTGACATGGAACCCTATAGAGCTATGTACACCATCGGGAATCCCATTATAATGGGAAGACAAGAGAGGAGGAAGTGAGGAGAAAACATTCACCTCATCCACCACAGTGATCCTCCATCACAGAACGGTTACATTGATGCTGAAATGCTGGGAGATGACCGATATGTCATGCACTCCTGCCTGAAACGTTCCAGATCATAGAAGCTGAATGCATCAGTGACACTAACAGCCACTGGCAGTACCGTCCTCCCCAGGTATGAAGCTGCAGGTCGTGTTGACGGAGGTGACACCGCTCTGTGACCAGCTCCTTGTTCAGTCAGAGACCCCTCACACCCTGCTCCTGGGTTAAGTGTCCCTTGGGTAGCTGGTCTTGGAAAACCCGGAGTGGATACAGCAGATCCCTTTTCCGACACATGCTCACTCCGTGGTTTCAGAGCTTCCCTTCTCTGCAGCCTGTGTTCCATTTGTTGTTCATATTGCAGGCCCAGATGCTGTAACTACAGTCCCCATGCTCCATTCAGAGTTGGATCACAAAATCCTCGGGTATCCCTGAATGTCTGAGGCAGCTCACAGCACAACCTCCAGCAAACCATCCCCAGCATCTCCACAAATTTTTCAATGACAGGAGACAGTCAGAAGCCCCTCAGCTGCAAGTGTTATGCACCAGGCCAGACCACCACAAAATATTTTTTCTTTTTGTAAACGTAGATGTGAATTGGATGTTCCCGATGTGTTGTGATTGGCCAACCCGTTCAACATTAAGCAAAATGCAATCCATTCAAACACTCTAGTTAAACCACAATCAAAGAGATGAACAATTGGGGATAGCTTCTTTACTGGAACACTTACACAAACAATAGATACAGTACCTTCTACTCATTAACTGTTCTAATACAGGAACATCCCATAAACATGCCCCTTGACAAAAAGGTAAATTCAAACTCAGAATCTTATGTGCAGTTCTCCAATCCAGGAGGAAGCAACTTCAAGAGAGTTTTCAGAGAGATGAGCAGCTTGCGATCATGTATTGAAATCTGCAACCCTTCTGGGATCCCCAGCAGCTTCTGGTTGCTGCAGCTAAAAAACAAAACGAGATGACCTGGTCTGAGAGAGCTGTCACTGCCCTTCCATTGTTCCCACCATTTTAATAAATCCTAAAGGCCTCCTGAGTTATTTACTTCTGCCATTTTCAGGCAGCAGTTCGGCATTTCTCTATTTAAGTCTTCTCTTTTAAAAAAAACACAAGAAAATAACCTTTTTAAAGTGACAGTTTTGTCACACCTTCCACTTTGAAAAAAAATGACCATCAATATTTACAGATAGCATCATTTTAAACCCCTTTTTCTTACTGTTACAGTAGACTACAATATGTATATATATTCTATTGACACTACGTATGCAAACATTCACAACTCCATTCTATTTCAGTCAGTTTACTCCTGCCACAGAACGCCTCTGTCTTTCTTCGTCCAAGTCTTGACGCCTTATCAGCAAGCACGGTTTCTCGTCCAGTCACCTGTATAACTTCCAAATTGGATGGCATCAATAATACGTGCTATCTGAACAGACTGGAAGTTTTCTCCTTAAATTTCTCCAAAAATGTTTAGGTGTTGTGATCAATATAACGATTTGTCTCAGACACGTTATTTACAAGTTAAATGCTGAAATGTTGTAAGGCCAAGCTCAAGGCCTCTTTCCCAATTGTGGAATATTTCTGTTGATGGTTTCACCGGACACTCCAACCACACATTACATAAAGGAGCAAATCTCATCTCTCCCAAAATCCTTCTCAATGACAAGTCTCCTCATGTCTCAGCATAAAAGAATTACATGCTTCTGTACCTCTCAATGCTTTACCTGCTACTCCTGGCCTACACAAGTAAACCTTACTCTCACAGGTATATGTTTTAAGAAGATCTTGCATATTCTTCTCAATGCCTAACAGAAGCCAAACTTTGACTCATGGATCAACTTATCATCAACAGCCATTTCAGCTTCTAATCTCGCCATTGTAACTCTCTGCTCTTCCACACGAGTTTTCACGACTGCAGGAAGTGAATTTTTGAACTACTCCAAAGTAAGAATCCCTCTAAGAGTGTCATAGATTGTGCTCTTTTTAATACCCTTACCCATCTTTTAAAATTGCTTTGTTTGATTCTTTCAAACTCAATGTACGTTTAACCAGGGATGCTACTTTAGATTCCTAAAATGCTGTCTGTGGGCTTCTGGCATAAGCTCATATGCACTTCAGATTGCTTTCTTCACCCTCTCATACTGGCCAGATACCTCCTCCGATCGGGATGCAAATACCTCACTCCTTATACCTACTAGCTTTGTTTGGATCAACTAAATTCATATGGTCACCGATCAATGCATTCTTTTAGCCACTTTCTCAAATTAAAAAGGCTTTTATATTCCTCTCATCAAATGTAGACAATGACTGGATGATTTTAAACAGATCCCCACCAGGCCTTTGGCAACCATACATCTGCTCCTCCTCACTATCCTCCCGTGTCAGCGTACCATCTACCTGCATCTCTGCTTTCTAAGTCGACTTTCCTCTCAAATTGTTAACATTTGAAGTTGAAACTCTCTCCCTCTTTCTACTTTTCTTCTTTATTTTTCTGTCTTTCTTAGTCCTCTCCTTTTCTTTTAATTCTCCTTTTAATCGTATTTCAAACGGTTTCAATTCCTTTTTGTGTTCAAGCTGCCTCATCAACAATTGAATTCCAGCCATTTCCAAAAATTCTGATGGTGTTTCAATCAAACTTTAAATGCCAAGGCACAGCTGTAATTATTTCTCCTTTTCTTACAGAGGGTTGGTGTGGACTTCTTGGGCCAAATGGCCTGTTTCCATACGGTAGGGATTCTAATTATGAACCCAATTTGGTATTGCTGATTTCGAACCAGACAAGATTGCAAAGTTTGCTATGGACCAGATCAGACTGCTTTAAAATACTTTCAGATGGGAGCCTGGACGCTAACCTTGTCTTATAGTAAAGGTAGATGCGAAATGAGTGTTACAGATGTGATGCGGCTGGTCAAACCACACAGCTTAAAGCAACACACAATTTATTTGAACACTCTAATAATAACATATACAAAAAGAAGAGGAATCTAGAATAACTTAACTACTGGAAATCTTATCAGAATAATAGATACAGTACCTTCTACTAATGAACTATTGCAATGTACTAACATCCCATAAATACATTCCTTGTCAAAAAGACACGCCCAAGGCCATTCAGTCTTGTACGATCAGTTCAAAGGGACAAACACACAAGTCACAATTTCAGTGGACAGGCGCAGATTCAAAGCTGCTGAAACCCCAATCCAACATGGAGCAGCACATGGGAATCACCGGAAAGTGAACAACAGCCCGCCACACCACACCACCCCCTTGTCCATGGAGCAGTACATGGGACACACCGGAAAGTGAACAACAGCCCGACACCCCACCCCACCCCCTTGTCCATGGAGCACCACATGGGACACACCAGAAAGTGAACAGCAGCCTGACACATACCAATTCATTGTTTCTGCACTTCACAATGCCAGCACTCGATACACTCGGGAAACAAAAACCAAGGAGAAAGTGAGGACTGCAGATGCTGGAGATCAGAGCTGAAAATGTGTTGCTGGAAAAGCGCAGCAGGTCAGGCAGCATCCAAGGAGCAGGAGAATCGACGTTTCGGGCATGAATTTCATGAAGAAGGGCTCATGCCCGAAACGTCAATTCTCCTGCTCCTTGGATGCTGCCTGACCTGCTGCACTTTTCCAGCAACACATTTTCAACCAAAAACCAAGGCCAGGGAAAGATACAGAGGGACAGAGAGATTCACAATAAATATGGAAACAGTTAATTAACTGAGAACATGTTGTGGAAAAATGGAGAAAAAGAAAGGGCAGTGGGACTAAATGGAGAATGAAACCTTTACAGTACGAAATTATAAGAATGAGAACGTTGAATAAAGGTATTTTCAGATCAGCTGAAATGGTTTGTTTCATCAAATTTTGAATCGGTTTCACAGAACACTTCAAACAACATTAGCTGGGACAAGATGACAGACCAACATGGAGAGCTGAGTAGGCCACGCTAGTGCATTGTTCAGTAATCTGGATTATCTGCCTAGCATGAGGAGAACTGCAAACTTTAATATCAAATGGGAACGATACACACATCAAATACACACAGCAGGGAAGATATCTATCTCCATTGGACCAGTATAAGGGGTGTGTGTGTGTGTGTTGGGTGTGAGGGGTTGGGAGGTTGGGAGAGCGTGTATTTTGGGTAGTTGAATGTGAAAATTATTACTTGAAAGAAAATACACTTAAAGGCAACCAGGTTAAATATGAACAACTGACAGGGATTTGGATTTAGACACAGAGAGACTGAGGGAAGTTTCATGAACAGATGAGAGAAAGTGATTGAGAATATTAAAATAAAGGCATTGCCGCACACAATAGCGATATTGATTAGTGTGCACACATGAAGGACAGATGGATGGGATTTCGGTCTGAATTCGAATCATGTTTGTTTCTGCAGGTTTCAACTCAAGAGTGTCAGCAGCAAATGTTGTCATCATTAAATCTGTCTTACACCGCCCAAGTTTCAAACAGCAGATGGGTTAAGCAAGTGAAGTACATTCTGGAGCAGTGAGTAGTTAAAGTTAATAATGGTCAAGGAATCGTGTCAGAAATCAGCTCATGGCTAAAGGAATCACCGCAGTTGTGATTCGTCAGTTTCAACCACAACACGCAAGTTCCCCTCCACGCCATTTACCACCCTGACTTGGAAATATACCGCTGTGCCTTTACAGTCGTTGGGTGAGAATCCTGGAATGCCCTCCCTAATGGCATTGTGGGCCATCCCACAGCATGTGTACTGCAGCAATTTAAGAAAGAAGCTCAGCATCGACTCCTCAAGAGCAAATCAAGATGGACTATTAATGCTGGCCAGCCAGCAACACCCAAGTCCCACAAATGAATGTAAAAAAAATTGGCCAGGATGGGATGGTTGTCCAGGAAGGAAATGGAGTTTGTAAAGATAATAGAGGACAATGACCTCCACGCTCCCAATATTTAGATAACAAGGGTGAGAGACAATGAGCTGAAAATGTGTTGCTGGAAAAGCGCAGCAAGTCAGGCAGCATCCAAAGAGCAGGAGAATCGACGTTTTGGGCATGAGCCCTTCTTCATGAAGAAAGGCTCATGCCTTAAACGTCGATTCTCCTGCTCCTTGGATGCTGCCTGACCTGCTGCACTTTTCCAGCAACACATTTTCAGCTCTGATCACCAGCATCTGAAGTCCTCACTTTCTCGTGAGAGACAATGGTTCACATCTGAACATGATCAGGTCAACGTAGAGACCCATGAGTAACACTGCCAGAAGCAAGGAGGGAGACAGTAATTGAACAAGTTCAATGGTGCCATTAGTAGCGGTTTGCAAAGTGAATATCTGGATTCAGAGTATCAACATGAACAATAAAAGTGGCAAGAAGTGAAGACTATATAAAAGAACAGTAATGCAGTCATAGCTGGGTTATAGAAAAAAAGTCTGGACGGTGAGACTTACCAGGGACACCAACGATAGACAGGAGAGGATAATAAATATATTGAACAATGCGAAGAGCATAATGTATTCGTTGTGATAATGTGAACCAATCATAATATATTGAAAGAGTCCAAACATAACCGGATAAACTCCTGTCCATTGTTATAACATTTCAGTCCAATATTCTCAGATTCTGATCCACTGTTGGAACATTCCAGTCTAATGTTCTCAGATTCTGATCCACTATTGGAACATTCCAGTCTAACGTTCTCAGATTCTGATCTCTCCTCCCACTCTATCTGGAGCTGCTGATCCCTGTCAGTGCTGTCGGTGATGCTGCCACTCATGCTATGGCATATCACATTGAATGGAGCCCATTTATCATTGGGAGATACCTTCCACTGGGGTAATTACAAAACATGGAGACTGACATTAATCACAGTCACTGAACAAACAGGTTCAGTTAACCCCTTCCTTCTATAACATTTCATATCGCAATAAAAGGGGATATTTACTCAGTCTGGATGAAATGGATGAGGGTTACTAACGGATGGACTAGAAATCTTTCTTTTTTTTTACTTTTTCCGTGAATGTGGGAATATTACCAGAGCACTGCAGGGCTGTATGTGTCCCACTATGTTTGTAAAGGGGACAGGGATAAGATAACAGGTCACTTACAACAGATAAAAAATGAGGTCTGCAGATGCTGGCGATCACAGTTGAAAATGTGTTGCTGGTTAAAGCACAACAGGTTGGCAGCATCCAAGGAATGCGAAATTCGGGCTTATGCCCGAAACGACGAATTTCCTATTCCTTGGATACCACTTACAACAGATGTCTGGTGGGGAAATTTCTGGATACATTAACTCAAGGGAGAAAGTGAGGATTGCAGATGCTGGGGATCAAAGTCGAGAATGTGGTCCTGGAAAAGCACAGCAAGTCAGGCAGCATCAGAGTAGCATCGACATTTCTTGTGTAAGCTTTTCATCTGGAATGAGGCTTGTCGCCCAAAGATGCTAAGAGATAAATGAGAAGGGGATGGGGTTGGGGGAAGATAGCTGAGAATGTGGTAGGTAGACGAAGTTGGGGTTAGAGGTGATATGTCGGAGAGGAGGGTGGAGCAGATAGGTGGGAAGGAAGAGGGTGATAGGGCGGGTGCTGAGTTGGAAGGTTGGATCTGGGATAAGATGGTGAAGCAGAAATGAGAAAACTGGTGAAATCCACTTTCATCCCATGTGGTTGTAGAGTCCCAAGGCAGAAGTTGAGTGGTGGAGGAGCCCCAGGACCTGCATGTCCATGATGGAGTGGGAGGGGGAGTTCAAGTGTTCAGCCACGGGGTGGTCGTGTGTCTCAGAGATATTCCCTGAAGTGTTCCACACATTGGCGTCCTGTCCCCCAATGTAGAGAGACATCAGGAGCAACGGATATTGTAGGCGACGTGTGTAGAAGTGCAGGTAAATCTCCGAATGGTGTGGAGGGAGCCATTGGGGTCTCGGACCGAGGTGAAGATGCAGGTTTCCCAGTTTTTACCGTGGCAGGGGAAGATGCCAGGAATGGAGGGTGAGTTGGTGGGTGACGTGGACCCTACAAGAGAGCCGCGCTGGGAATGTTCTTTATGGAATGTAGATCGGGTGGGGAGGGAAATATATTCCTGGTGGTGGGGTCTGTTTGTAGGTAGCGCAAATGAGGGAGGATACTGCGTTGTATCTTGGTGCGATGGAAGGTCAGGAACAGAGTGTTCTTTCCCTATTGAGTTTGGAGGGGTAAAAGTTGAAGGCAGAGGTACGGGAAGTGGATGAAATACTCTGGATGGCATCGTCGACCAAGTGGGAGAGGAAATTGCTGTCTTTGAAGGAAGAGGCCATGTGGGATATACACTGGGTTCAGAGTGTGGTGCTGGAAAAGCACAGCAGAAATGGCAGCATCCGAGGAGCAGGAAAATTCGACGTTTGGGACAAAAGTCCTTCATCAGGAATCGGGTTTTAGCCACAAATATCGGTTTTCCTGCTCATCAGATGCTGTCTGACATGCTGTGCTTTTCCAGAACCACACTCCCGAATTTAATCTCCCGCATCTGCAATACTCACTTTTGCCTGCACGCTAGGTTCAGCCAGTTCTGTAATACTGCCTTTAATTCTGTTCTCACTGCTGTAGGAAAGATGTTGTTAAAATTGAAAGAGTGCAGAAAAGATTTCCAGATTTATTGACAGTTTTGGGGAGGGTGGTGGTGGCGAGTGATGTTGAGCTATGCGGAGAGTATGAATGGGCTGGGGCTATGTTTCCTGGAGCGTTGGTTCTGAGGAGTGACCTTTCTGAGGTTTATTGAGGTGAATCCCGATGCTCCAGGGTGAGCAATGTCAACGACCGGGAAATAGACAGAATAGTTATTCACATTGAAACTGGATAATTACTCATTGACAACATGTTGGCGAACGATGGAGGTAGACTGAAGTATGTGATTGGCTGGAGGAATCAGAATTTGGAGGGTCCAATCATATGAATGAGAACAAAAATAAAGGCATTACCATATCAACTGAAAATATTAGTTATACCACATTCTAAATCCACCTCAGCGAACCAGACCAGACACCATAAACCCAGAAGAGATATCTATTCAGCATGGAGCACTGCACAGACCAGGCTAGTGCACTGTTGAACACCACCCTGCAATCTGTTCACAGTGGAATACTGTGCACACTATGGCAGTCCATTGTTCTATAAACCCAGATGAGATATGTGTTCAGCAGGGAGCACTGTGCAAACCGGGCTGGTGTACTGTGCAATACAATGAAAATCTACCCAGAGTGGAAAGGTACGCTGGCCACAGTAGTGCTTTGATCTATAAACCCAGATGAGATAGGCGACCAAGGTGTGGAACTGTGTCCATCAACCCAGTGCATTGTTCACTACATTAGAACATTGTGTTAGATCACTGCCCAACGTTGGGAAACTTGCAGCCCATGTTGGAAGTGACAGGATGTGCAGCTCCCTCCAGCTCCATATCTCCATTTTGCCATGACACAGGGGTGCTGTGGGTGTGAACATCACTGCCATAGAGAGATGGCGGGGGCATCAGTTTAAGTATCAACACATGGGAGGGGTTTGGGGAATAGAGGGAGCGAGACTGAGAGACAATTTCATGGAAGGATGTGTTCCCAGGATCCAGAATGCTGAAATGAAGACATTTCAACAGTATCCTGCAACATGAGCCAATGTTTCCAGGAATGATGGGTAAACTGGATATTGGTGTGAGGTTAGATGATGGAGAGTATTGGATGAGCATTTGTTCTGCAGCTTTTTAACTGGAATGAGGGTCAGCAGAGTCTTCGACACATTGGGCTGAATCTAACAATATTTTGCCTCAGTGTCATTTCCACTGTGTATGACAGAAGGATTGTCTGTATGAGACTGAACTGGTTTCCTGGTGATATCTCATCGAACTCACCTCGTTAGCTATTTACCCCACCCCATGGCGACCCTCTCATTCAATGCCAGCTCAATTTCTTTCATGGTTGGAGGTACTCATCAATGCCCGCATGACTGTAAATATTCCGTGATCCCTGGCACTGGTGCCATCATCAAAAGGCCAATGGGCACACTGTTTCTCTGTTCGGAGCTGCCCTGCACAGTTTACCCCGAGCATGGCAGATAAGAGGCATTTACACCACGGTTTGTCAACAAAGTTATGGAAGTCCTGGTGAATGGGATAGTACAGAGGAGGACCATTCTTTTCCCAGAGTAGGCCACACTACCAGACCCACAGAGCATAGTCTGAGATCACCACCCAGCTCAGTGCAGTATCTGCAGTCTGAGGAAATGTCCAGCAATACAGGGCAAGCATCAAGAACCTTCCCCATTCTGTCAGAATAAGGGTCAATGTATTCTCTCTCTCCCTCACACTTACTGTATATCTGCTATTTCACCTACTCCCGAACAAAGCTCATGCTCCACCACTCTCATTACTGCTTACAGTCTCTCTTTCTCTCTCTCTCTCTCCCTCTCTCTCTCTCTCGCCATCCACTTTACCCCCCCCCCCCCCACGCCCCGCCCAGGTCCCCCCCACCCCACCCCGGCACACACACCAATAACACTGCATAGATACAACACTGTGGACTGACTGTCTCTGGACACCTCTCCATGTCCCCCACTTACACCAGCACTAACAGCAGGGCCACCCACCCCACCCACCCTCCCTCCCTTTCTCCCATTCCAGGAGAAACAGGCTATTTTTCCTGGAATGGGACAGAAAGGGCCAAGCCAGATGGTGGAGCGCCTGATATCGTTACATTCCCCCCCCCCCCGCCATGTGTGGAGGACCCTGGTACGATCCGGAGAGGACTGGGACGCCTCGTGTGGAGATTCTGAAACATCCACGTCCCACCAACCGAGTAAGGAGCAATGTTCAGTGAAGGGCAATTCTCACTTTAAACCCACTAGCAGCTCCGTTTACTCACGGCACAACATAGAAGCGGTGGCCCTGATGCCATCTCCCTTTTGTGTCGAACTGGCATAAATGGAATCCGCATGGTCTCGGTGAGCAGGAGGGTGGGCTCACAACTCATCGTCACCACCGCCTTCCAGGAAGGGAGCTCCTACACTTCCTCCTGTAAACACCTCAGGTGCTGAAACTATTTTCTGCTCTCCCCACTTGCTCTGACATCTTCAATAATCTGTACTCATATTCACCAAGTGCCCTTTGCTCCGACACCCGCTTTATAATGGTACAGAATGTTTTATATTGACTTTCAGAGTTATTCCTTCCACGATGCATCACCTCACACTGCTGTGAATTGATCCTGATCTTCCATAAACCTGAAAACTACGCCAATGTGTCACTGTCCTGCTTGAGTTCCACACTGTCCTCCACACACTATAATTAGTCCAGGTATGGTATCTGCAAACATTAAAATTGTCCTACAGTCACACTCCACACAGAAATACTGACTCACTCGCTATTGTTAGCAAGTGCAGTACTAACACACTCCCCGAGGACCGACTTAAGTACTGACTCACACCAGACAGAGTAAGTGAAATATTGACAAGGTCACAGTGGAGCAGGAGAAATACTGACAGACATCCCATGTCTGTATTTGTTTCTGTGTATTAGTAAGTGTCTCTATATCTTTGTGTTAGTGTGTGTATATCTGTGTGTATCAGTCTGAGGTGAGTCTGCAGTCTCTATGGTGCTAACGTGATGTAATATCCCCCTGATACGAGATCTGACGAAGTGTCCTTTCATTTCTGTCCACAGATGGTGTCAGACCTGTTGACCTTTCTGACAGTCTCTGCTGGGCTCCCCACACCACTGCACAGGTGAGAGTGGATGGTAAAAATCATCAGGGGTTCAGTTTGGGAGGGACAGAGGGAGGGCAGCAGCTCACAGCACCATCCAAACACAGACAGACAGACACACACACACAGACACACACACAGACACACACACACACATAAACACACAAACATACATACTCACCGAGATGCAGAGAGAACACACAGACGCACAAACAGATACACAGGGACGCACTCACGCTCGTGTCCCCAGCCCTATATTCTGATGTTCCATTCAGCCCTTCGGACCTGCTACAGAGGAGCAGATTGAGACCACTCCGACGATTATGTGTAGTTTCGAAATGTACTTGGAAAATCCAGGCTGGGTCAGAAAGTGACCCCGCCACCTCCAATCCCTCTTTCCAGGCTTCCCTTCTCTGTAACTTCTGCTCCAGATGTGGGTCATGTTACAGACCCGGATTTACTGGGAATTCAGCTCCCAGACCCCACTCAGAGTTAACCCAAACAAATCGTCTGCTCTCCTGGAATGCAGCATTGTACAACACGACTTTCAGGAAAATAACCAGTTACTTTCGAAAACATAACATGAGAACATAAGAAATCGGAGCAGAAGTAGGCTATTCGGCCCCTCAAACCTGCACTATCATTCAATAAGAGCATGGCTGATCTACTCCAGGGCCCAACCCCACTTTCCTGCTAACCCCTTGCATCCCTAAACTCGCTGATATGTCAAAAGCCAATCCACCCCGTACATAAATGCATTCAGTGCCCCTTGGATGCTACCTGAACGGTTGTTTTTTTTTCAGCACTACACTTTCAACACACACGCGCGCACACACACATGCAAACACAAATAGCTGAGAGAGACACAGAGGTGCACAAACAGACACACAAAGACGTATACATGCCAAGCGACATGCACGCGCGCGCACACACACACAAACACACACACACACTCACAAAACACACACAGCCACATATTTCACCAGTTTCCTCATTTCCCCTTCCCTCAACTTATTCCAGATCCAACCCTCCAACTCGGCACCGCCTTCTTGAACTGTATTACCTGTCCATATTCCTTCCCACCTATCCACTCCACCCTCCTCTCTGACCTATCACCGTCACCCCAACTTCATTTAACAATCGCCTTCCCAGCTACATTCCCCCAGAACCATCCCCTCCCATTTATCCCTCAGCTCCCTTTGCCAACAAGCCTCATTCCTAATGAAGGGATTATGCTGGATATTTTGACTCTCCTGCTCCTTGGATGATGCCTGAATGGTTGTGCTGTTTCTGCACCACTCTCTTTCAACACAGACACACGCATGCACACACACAGACACAGAAGCGCACATACAGAGAGACACAGACACAGACAAACAGACAGGCAGACACAAACACATACCGACACACGCACAAACACACAGACACACACAAACACACTTCCCACCCGCGAAGACATCCACACTCTCCCTCCACACACAGACACCAACATTCCCCACACACACACACATTGGCTCACGCACAGGCAAAGACACAGGCACACGCAGACACACATACATACAGACAGCAATACTCTAACAGTCACATACACACCCACATTCCCCACACATGCACACATACGCTAACACAGACACACACAAACAGATATATACACTCAAACAGGCACACACTAACACACACGAAAACACACGCAAAAACACACAGACACAAACACACACACACACACACACACACATGCAGGCACACAGATACACACAGACAGACATACACACACAAGCACACTGGCAGAGGCACACACGCATTGACATACACCACATAGAAATCACACCCATACAAACCAACTCACAGGCACGCACGCGCACACAGACTCTCTCACACACACGCACACACAGATGCCCACAGCCACCCATACACAGACACTCAAATTCCCCACACACATGCACACGCATGCACAGGCACAGATGTACACAAACACACAGCCATGCACACACGCAGACACACAGTGACACACAAAGACATGCACACACACAAGCGCGCATGCATACATACAGCTGCTCACACACAGACGTACAAACATAGAAACACACACAGAGGCACACACACACACACACACACACAAACACACACAACTTGTAAAATGCAATGTTTAGTGATAGTGACTTACCCTTGCAATTAATCTTTCATGTAAGAAAGGATTGAAAAGTCCTAAAACACACCAGCAGAGCATTGCATTTTATCACTTTCAGCAAAAGAGGGAGAGATGGAGGGAGAGGGGAGGGAGGAAGGGAGGCTTTGAACCCCATTCAATTATCCACCCCAAAACAATACATTTCCCATTGCACACAGATGCAGAGATAGAGATACAAATATACATACACATCCTAATGCAGAACATAGGTACACATATAGACACACACAAATCGATAAACGCGGACAGAAATATGCAGATGCATACTTGGACATGCAAGCACCCATGAAACCATAGAGTTATACAGGGGGTTTGAAAACAGACCTATTAACCCATACACTCAATGCTAACGATAATCTCAAACTAAACTAGTCCCATATTCCTGCGCTTGGACCATTTCAATTTCTGGAAGATATGAGGCTGACCAACGTGGTGCCATTATTAAATAACTGGCAAGGAAAAGCGAGGGAACAATAGACTAGTGAGCCTGACTTCGATGGTGGGCAAGTTGTTGGAGAGAATCCTAACGACAGGATTTACATGTATTTGGAAAGGCAAGGACTGATAAAGGAAAGTCAACATGGCTTTGTGCATGGGCGATCATGTCTTACGAGCTGGATTACTTTTTCTTGAAGAAGTAACACAAAGCATTGATGAGGGCAGAGCAGTGGATGTGACCTATATAGACTTCAGTAAGGCATTCGACAAGGTTCCCATGAAAGACTGGTTAGCAAGGTGAGATCTCATGTAATACAAGGAGAACTAGCCATTTGGATACAGAACTGCCTCAATGGTAGAAGACAGATAGTCGTGGTGCAGGGTTGTTTTTCAGACTGGAGGCCCGTGACCAGTGTGTGCCACAAAGATTGATGCTGGTTCCACTGCTGTTCATCATTTACATAAATGATTTGGATGTGAACACAGGAGGCATGGTCAGTCAGTTCATATTTGACACCAAAATTGAAGGCGCAGTGGACAGAGAAAATGATTACCTCAGAGCATAACAGGAACTTGATCAGACGGACCAATGGACTGACGAGTTGCAGATGGAGTCTAATTTAGATAAATGTGAAGTGCTGCAGTTTGGAAAGAAAAATCGCGGATTGGCTTGTACATTTAATGTCGATATCGTGGGGAACGTTGCTAAACAATGAGACCTTGGAGTGCAGGTTCATAGTACTTTGAAAGTGGAGTTGCAGGGAGACAGGATAGTAAAGGAGTTGTTTGATATGCGTGTCGTTTTTGGACAGTACATTGAATGTAATAGTTGGAAGGTCATATTGCGGCTGTACAGGACCTTGGTTAGGCCACTATTGAATACTTCGTACAATTACGGTCTCGCTCTTCGAGGAAGGATGTGTGAAACCTGAAAGGATTCAGAAAAGATTTACAAAGATATTGCCAGGGTTGGATGTTTTGAGATTTATGGAGAGACTGAATGTGCCGGGGTAATTTTCCCTGCAGCATCAGCGTTGAGTGGTGATCATAGAGGTTTATAAACTCACAAGTGGATTGTATGGTGTCAATACCCCGGATCGTTTTCCCAGGGTATCCCTTTCCAAAGCTAGAGGATATAGTTTGAAGGTCAGAGGGGAAAGACTTAAAAGGGATCTAAGGGGCAACGTTTTCAAAGAAAGGGTGCTTTATATGTAATGAGTTGCCGGAGCAAGTTGTGGAGGCGGGGACAATTACAACAGTTAAATGGCATCTGGCTGGACACATGAAAAGGAAGTGCTTAGGGAGATATGGGCCCAATGCTGGCAAATGGAACAACATTAATGCAGGGCATCTGTTTGGCAGGATCGAGTTGGATAGAAGGGTGTGTTTCCATGCTGGACAGCTCTATGACACTCTATCTTCAGTAAAACTTTCGCCTGTCATCTTAAAATTACTCCCTTATCTTGAAATCCACGATCCAAAGGAAAGGGCTCCTGCCATTCAAAATTATCTATACCCTTCATTGTTTTGTAAACCTCTATAACGTTCATTAGGTCTCAAAGGTCTATGCTGCAGTCGAACAGGTCCCAGTCCATCGAGCCTGTCCTTATAACTTCAACACTCCATTCCCAGCAACAGCCTGGTAAATCTTTGTCTGAACCATCACCAGTTTAATAATATCCTCAATGTAACTGGTTGACCAGAACTGCACACAGTACTTCAGGAGAGACCTCACATGTTCAGCACAAGCTAAATATAATCTTCCTGCTCCTGTACTTAAAGGTCTGAGCAATGAAGATCAGCAAAGCAAGCGCCTTCATAACTAGCCTGCCCACAGATGATGTAAACTTCAAAGAAATATATCAGAACCCCTAGGTCTCTCTGTTCTACAACGCTACCAAAGGCTAGACATTTAATTGTGTATATTCTCTCATTGTTTGCTTTACGAAATTGTGATACATTGATTTATTGAAATTAAACTCCATCTGCCACTCCTCAGCCCAGTGAGTGATAATACTGGGGAAGAAAGGCTGGACAGCAATCAGCTGACGGATCATTTCGTGGTTTTAAGAAGAGGGCAGTCAAACGTTACAGGCGGGAAAGAGAGATTGGTGTTTTTGATCCAGAAAGTAGGCTCTTTCTTCGTCTCTGGTGTTCAGTAATAAATATCTATTCCAGATCCTTTCTCGTGCAGAGTGTCTCTGTATATGTCTTTCCCTCATATTGCAGATGACAGATAAAAGCCACTTAAGGTGAAAATCATAGCCAAGTAATTAAAGATTTTCATAGTTTATCTCGAAGGCAAAGCACATAAACTCAACATCCTATAGTTGAGGTGAGTACCTTTAATCAGTTAACAAAGTGATTCTTTTAACTGTGTAATTCAGTAAAGTTAACCAAACCATATCGAGCTGAAAGCTGACATTTAAAATGTGACCCAAATTCTGGACATGGTTTCAGTCTTGTGTAGTGGGTAACGCCCATGCCTCTGAGCCAGAGCTCTGGGTTCGATTCCAATACCCGAACTTGTGTGGTATTGTCTCTCACTCTGGACCAAAAGGTCTGGGTTCAAGACTTGCCTGTCAAGGAGGTATGTCACAGTATTTCAAAACAGGCTAATGAACAAACAAACAGGAGAATAATGTTGCAGCTTTAGGGATTGTTGACAGGTGGTGGTTGTGTCCCTTCCTCTGAGCCCAAAAGTCTAGATAAAAATACCACAGAGGTGTTTCATAATGTGACTGGACAAGTTGGTAAAATAATTTTATAGTTGTGGTGTGATGAAGAGGGAAGATGAGTCAGTATTCAATTTCAGAATGTGGGCCCAGGTTTACTGAAAACACAGCCATTTGTGTTGATTGGAGTCACATTTGCACATTCTATTCGTTTATAAAATCATGAAGACCATGGATAGGGTGAATAGTCAGGGTTTTTACCCCATGTGGGGAAGTCCACAACTAGTGGACATAGGATTAAGGTGAGATGGCCAAGATTTAAATGGGTCCTAAAGGGACCATTTTCACAAATGGTTTATGTATGCAGTGAGCTGCCAGAGGAAGTGGTGGAGGATGGTGCAAATTACAACATTTAAAACGCATCTGGATGGGGTCATGAATTGGAATGGTTTAGAGGGATATGGTACAAATGCTGTAAAATGAAACTAAGTTAATTTATGACATCTGGTTGGCAAGA
Organism: Hemiscyllium ocellatum; assembly: GCF_020745735.1. NCBI lineage: Eukaryota > Metazoa > Chordata > Chondrichthyes > Orectolobiformes > Hemiscylliidae > Hemiscyllium > Hemiscyllium ocellatum. Next base: position 300,847 of record NW_026869114.1, on the reverse strand, counting down.
ATGAGTTTGACGAAAGGGTCAGTTTCTGTGCTGTACATTTCTATGATTCATTGATCCTATTAACAAAATGATCCCTTTGTAATATTATGCAACCTTCTTCACTTTCCACTATATAACTAAACTTGGTGTCATCTGTAAAGTTGCTCGATGTACATTGCATAATTCTCATCTAAGTCACTAATATAAATGACAAAAAAAAGTGGATCCAGTACCAATCCCTTTGGAACGCCACTGGTCACAGGCCTCCTGTCCCAAAGACAACAATCCTCCACCACCCTCTACCTCCTTCCAATAAGCTGAAACACACACACGTATAGAGACATAGAGACCGAGGCACAGTTCTGTCTTTAAGACAAATATGGATATGTTTTAATGATTAGGGGAACAAGGTTACAGTGAGAAGGCAGGAGAATTTTTTTGAGAAACATGTTAGCCATGATTGAACAGCAAATCATACTTGATGGAGCAAACAGTCTAGTTCTGCACCAATTTCATACGCTCTATGGTTTACACTATGAGAAATGTCTACCCAAGAGAAGAGTGGAGGCTGAATTTGATAAATACTTTCCTGAACAGAGGCAATGGGAATGTGGGATAGGTTTGAGGGGCTGAATGTACTATGTATTTCCTATTGGTTGTGCCCTCGTTTTTAAAATGGGAAGCTGACTTGCTTTGAGGTTCATACACTTCTAAATTTCGAGTTTCTACCATTTAAGATTGAGATAAGGATGCTCTTATCTCCTTAGGGTTGAGCTGTCTGTGATATTGTCATCCCCAGGAAAGAGTGAAGACTGGGCCATACAGTCATAGAGTCCGAGAGATGTGCAGCCCAGAAGCAGACCTTTCGGTCCAACACACATATGCTGACCACATATGCCAACTTCAATTTGGTCCCACCTGCCATATCCCTCCAAACACTTCCTATTCATATTCCCATCCAGATGCCTTTTAACTGTTGCAATTGTACCAGCCTCCACCACTGCCTCTGGCAGCTCATTCCATACACGTACCACCCTGTTGCATGAAAGAGTTGCCTGTTAGGTCTCTTTTATATATGTCCCCTCTCACCCTAAACCTATGCCCTCTAGTTATGGACTCAATTACCTTAGGGAAAATACCTTGCCTATTTACCCTATCCATGCTCCTCATGATTTTTATAAACCTCTATAAGGTCACCTCTCAAAGACTATCGCTTAATTTAAAGTGCAGTGACTACAGCAATTTTAAACACAACAGCCAAACACGAAATTAATAATGGATATTATTGGTTGTGTTGTTAAAGGGACGCATGTTTGTCAGGGTAATAGGAACACTTCCCTCTGCTCAGTGTCTGAAGTTCAAAATTGAGCACATGACTGACATTGCAGATGGTTCTATCGTTGCATCAGAAAGACAGTATTTTTGACCGGATAGCAATTCCCCCAAATGTTAGTCTATATTCTGTGCTCATCTTTAAAACCCTCAGGGATCAGGATCATTGATAGTACGAACTCCACTTGATCACCTGACAACAAATGGCCCTAACGGAGGATCACTGAGATCAGAAACAAATCGACAACCAGCTACACAGTACAGCAGGAGGCCATGCAACATTTCTGAGCTGTTAAACAGGAACAGGAGGGCCCTGGTCCGCTACCAGAAAATACAGAGTTGAGATAATTACTTATTTTCATGTTGGAAAGCTGTAACTAGTGGAATTCCTCAGGAATCAACGTGAGGTCAGCAACAGTCTACAATGATTTGGATGAAGGGGCTGAATGGTTTGGAGCTCAGTTTGCTCATACACCAGGATAGTCATTCAGCAAGATTTCATGTGGAAGGAGAACGTCTGCAATGGAATACAGAGAGGGGAGACAGTGAGTAAATCTTTACCAAAAAAAAGGAGTACAATGTGGGTGATGGGAAGTTTCTGTTTGGGAAGAAGCATAAAACGACCGTAAATTATATAAGTGGACACAGAATGCAGAACTCTGTGGTACAAAGGGATTCGTGTGTCCTGCTACATAAATCACACGAAGTTAGTCTGTACAGGCAGCACGTGATTGGAAAATTAAATGAAATGATACTTTTTCTTGCAAAGAGAATTGGGGCTGATCTTAAGGATGTTTTACTGCACCTGTACAGGCCGTTGCCGAGACCACATCTGAGGTACTGTCTATGGTTGTAATTCCTCTGAAGTGAAAAACAAATTGCTTTTGAAATGTTTCAAAGGTGTTGCTCTTTACTCGTCCTTGTGATGAAGGCATTGAACGATTAAACGATTCGGCCTGAGAATGAGAAATGTTCTTATTAACCATATAAGGTTTTGAGCTGGTGAATATCTGATGAATATTTTATCCTCTTTGAGACAATAAGACTGGGGAGCTATTTTAAGAATAAGATGCATTCATTGAAATGCAGATATTGTGAAGATATTGCAAGTTGTACTATAAAAGTATACGGGAACATATAAACACATCTTCAAAGCTCGTGACGCTATTTGTTGCGAAAGAAGTGGCTGGGTGTCCAGCAGCAACAGTGATGCACCTACACGGAACAGGGAATGTGCTGGAGTCCTACAGTTCATACACTGTTCAAACAGACTTCATTTGGTCCAGTTTGGGGCCGGATATCGTTATTGCGTGATTCAATTCAGAGAAGGAAAAATGCCATCTTTCCTGAGAAGGAACAGGCTGTTTCTCCCTCTGTCTCTGTGTGTTCCTCTTCTCAGCAATGTGTGTGAGCTGAAAACTCCTTATTCGTCTGTACTACTCATGGAGAATTCTTGTCGAAGATTCACTGGAATCGCCCCACGGCCTGAAGTAAAGGCAATCCAGCTGAATCCACCTGTTCCAGGAAGTGATCCCATTACCAGTAGCTGGTAAGAGCAGAACAGCTATATAAGCTGAATGATATTTGGAACAATCACTTATGTTTCCTTTCGCCATGAGTTCAATTAACATTTGGGCACAATTCTTTCAAGTTAACGTTCTGCAGAGTTTATATTTTTCAGTTTGTCATCAAATGTGTGCACGTGCCAGTATTTTTAGAGAGGGAAACAACGGCGCACAGATTTGCAATCGTCAAACTGTCATTCATCTTTCCATCCTAGTTTGATTAACTTTGTTTCGGTCATAGACTTGTTAATTTGAGCAGATTAAAGAATCCTGCCTGACTTGTTCCTAATCCTCACACAGTCTGAGACCTATATTATTGATCATATCACCAACTCGGTTGCATTAACATTTGCAATGAGCAGCGAAAGCGCGGAATGAGGAAAGGGAATAATGCCCTGAACTATAGATCAGTGAGCCTGACGTCCTTTGTGGGCACGTTGTTGGAGAGCATTGAGGGGAGAGGATTTACATGTATTTGTAAATGTAACAACTGATGAAGGAGAGTCAACAATGCTTTGTGCATGGGAAATCGTTTCGAACAAACTTGATTGCATTTTGTGAAGAGGTGACAAAGAAGATTGGTGATGGCAGTATGGTAGATGCTGTCCATATAGATTCAGCAAGGCATTCGACAGGATTCCGCATAGCACACAAGTTAGTAAGGTTAGGTCATAAATAGATCCAAGATAAGCTAGCCAAATGATTACAAAAAGAGAGTCAGCTAGGAGAAACAGGGCGTTAGAAGATTGGTTTTCAGACTGGAGAACTATGACCAGTGTTGTGCCACAAGGAGCCGTGCTGAATCCACTGCTTTTCATTATTTATATAAATGATTTGAATGTGAATATTTGCCTGTTTATTATGTTTACAGATTATATTAAAATTGAAGGTGCAGTGGCTGACAAGTTTTACCTCAGAGTACGATGAGACCTTGATCAGATGGGCCAATGGGTCAAGGAGTGACAGATGGAGTTAAATTTAGAAAAATGTGAAGTATTGCATTTTGATAAGGTAAATTGGGCAGGATGTATGCAATTAATGGTGCGGTCCTCGGGAGCGTTGTTGAACAAAAGGGCGCAGGATCATAGATCCTTGAAAGTGAAGTCGCAGGTAGATAGGGTGTTGAAGGAGGGGTTTGGTATGCTTGTCTTTATTGATCAGCGCATTGACTCTGCGAGTTGGGAGATCGTGTTGCGAATGGGCAGAATGCTGGTGAGACCAGATTTAGAATATTGTGTTTAGTTCAGTTCGCTCTGCTACAGGTAGGATGTTGTTAGAATTGAGAGGGTGCAGAAAAAATGTATACGGATATTGCTGGGCATGGAGGGATTAGGCTACAGGGAGAGGCTGGCCAGACTGGGGCTTGTTTACTCTGGAGCATTGGAGGCTGGGGCGTGACATTATAGAGGTTTATAACATCATGAGGAACATGAATAATCTGAATAGTCAGTGTCTTTTCCCATGTTAGGGGAGTCCAAAGCTATAGGACAATGGCTTAAGGTGAGAGGAGAAAGATGGTAAAGAGTCAATGCTTTCATGCAGGTTGTGGTGTGTGTACGGAATGAGCTGTCAGCGAAAGTGACGGAGGCTGGTACAATTACAACATTTAAAAGACACCTGGATATGCATATTAATAGAAAGGATTTAGAGGAATATAGCCTTAATGCTGGCAAATGGAACTAGATCAGATTGGGATGTCTGAATTATGTGGACAGGACTCCTTGCTGCATGACACTGTAAGGGAGATGAGGAGAAATTCTAAAAGGACCATTTGAGTGGGAATTCTCTTCTCCAGAGGTATGTGGCGCCTCTTTGTTCATATTTATCCAAAGCTGAGTTAGTTAAATATTTGTCAGAGAAGTGAGTCACAGATGATGGGATACGGAAAGAAAAGTGGGGCTGAGACCACAACTTGATCAGCCACAATCGTAGTGCCTGGTGGAGAAGGTTCATAGTGTCGAACGCTCTAACCCTGCTCCTGTTCTGATGTTCCATTCAGACCCTCCAACTTGCTAGATAGGTGCAGTTTGTGGCCACTGACTGCTACAGCTCCCCTAACTCTCTGGAATAGAGAATTCCTGACATTCACCGTCCCTTGTTTGAAGAAATCACTGCCTGCTCCTACACGATGACCTATTGATATGAGCAATAGAGGTGAATCCAAGGACTCAGCAAAGAACAACTGCCCTTGATATCAAAGCAGTATTTAACTGAGGGTGACATTAAGGAGCCTGAGCAAAACTGCACTTCATCAGAATCCATTGCAAACTCTCCAGTGTTTGGAATCATCCAAAGCACAATGGAACATGTTTGCCATCAGTGGGCGCCAATCATCTCAGCCACGGCACATTTCTGCAGGAAATCCTCAGGGTAGCTCCCTCAGACCAGGCATCCCCAGTTTTTCAGCAGGAAATCCCTGCTGTGATGATGCAGACCATTCATCCATTTGAGTCCACATCGATCAAAAATCGGGATATTCACTGTGTTTTACACAATATTCAGAAAGCTTCGTCATCTCTGACCTCCACATGCAGTCTGTGTCCATGTGCAACAAGACTGAGACAACGCTCATTCCTGTGCTGTTAAACTGTCGGTAACATTCATGAGAGAGCACTGCACATTTGTACAGTAAATGGAGGAGTTCACTCACTACCCCTATCTGGCTTCACAGGAATATGGGAAAGTCGTTCAGCCCATCAAAACTACTGGACAAGAAGAGGGACAGCACATTCAGTCCCACCTGCCGTTAAACAGGAAGACAAGGAGTCTGCTCATGCTCACACATCACTTACACGGGATCAGAAAGTGACCATTTCACACCTGGAGTTACTTGCAAAGGAACAGGAAGAGGCCATTCAGATTCTCAAGTCACTAACACAGGAACAAGAAAGTGTCAGAGATGCTTCAGCATAACAAACAAATGGAGCAGGAAATGCACAGATGGACTGTTCCATGGTATTCCTCGTGGCTTCATTACTCATAGTGCATCCGTGTTCAGTTAGCATGCTTTTCTGGCAGTGTGAATGAAAGCATTTTTTTAACGAGTCTCTAAGGCATCTTCCGTTGCAGAGAGAGCAGACCTATGTACTGTCTGGAATTCAGAAGCTGGTGGGGAATGGCTAACTGTTTCAGAATGAAGGTATTGTGCCTTCTGACAGGATTATGGACAATGTAATGTTGAGTGGAGGGTCACACGGTAACTGTGCATTACAGTGTTCAGAGTTCTTTCAGAGCCTGTACCTCTCTGTTAATCGAAATAAGATCTATGCACTGGCAGATAAACTATTGGGAATCGAGCATCTAATGGAAAGTACGAAATTTCTCACCTTATCAATGGCTGCTTGGGACAAAATGAGTGTTCGGCCATAGCCGTCAAGTTTCATCTTCGTATTCTCTCACAGTGCTACAGGTTAACCACATAGTTACCGCTCTCTATCCTGATGGTACCATCATGCCAAGGTTCAGTCTGGTGAAACTCGTTTGCACTGTCTCGGTGACGTGGCGATCATTATTTATGAAGTAGACTCAGTCTGTACATAATACCCCAAATTCTCTTTCAACAAAACACTACCACTGAGTAAGGTATATTTACTGTGGTACTCAAGTATTTCGCATGAAAGACAATATATCATTTCCAGTTATAATTACTTTCTGTCGAAGCTGAATTATGTTAGTGACTTATAACCAAGGACATCCAGGTCGTCTTCAACAACAGAACTTCCTAACATCTCACCATTTAATAAAATCAAAAGAAAAACATTTTATTTGTTGTTCCTATTCGATCATGTTATACCTTGCGAACAGCTATTGCCCAAGCGCGGATCCTTCTAATATCCCATCAGCCTTCCATCCAGAGAAAACATGACTCTCTTCATTTTGCCCATTATCCAATTTTTGATCCATTCTGTGTGTTCCACCCCTACCTACCCAGGGACTCTAACATTCCCCACTCACAAGCATTCAGCCGTGGCAAACGTTTTCTGAAAAATCAAATCCTCTACACCCACTGGTTGTCAATTTTCGATAACACAACGGGAAATCTCCACAACTACAGCAGGTTTATCAAGGATCCTGTCCCTTTCCTGAATCTAGGCTGACTCTACCAAATCATATCATTATTTTCCAAGTGTCTGGTTGTCACATTCCTTATAAAAGGTTACAATGTTTTTATCTCACAGCTGACATCAAGCTATTTAATTTTTGTTTGCCCTCTCCGTCCTGTTTTAAATGTTTAGGTTTACAATAGCTGCTTTCCAGTCTGCAGGATCCTTTCCAGAATCTCACCAGCTTTGACGAATAGTCAGTAATTCTTTCACTAGCTCTGTTGGCACTTCCTCAATACTCGGGGATGTAGCTCATCAGTTCCAGCAACATACCAATATTCAATTCGATTAGGTTTTCAAAGACATAGTCTTCATTAATTCTAATTTTGTGCAGCCCCTCATTTTCACCAAGGACCCTGTTCCCTCGTATTTCGGGAAGTTAATTTCTGCACTTTCTTCTGTGGAGGCAGAATCAATGTATTCCTCTCAGCAGGAAGGTGACTTCGATCAGCTAGTGGGATATCGGAGGACTGCACTCCGGAAATGTTACTCACTCCTGCCTGGAAATTGCCAGACTTAATCCAATCCATTTCATTGCGATGGATATGTCACCCACCTCTTGCCTGGAAAGTTCCAGAATCAATCCAGTTCCCTTCATGGTGAGTGTCAGCACAGTTCTGGTGTGAGTTTGAAGGAGGGGACACAGCTCAGTGGCCACCTCATTTTTTTAAAGACGCCGGTTTCACATTTTACACTTGGAATGTGTCCAGCTTAGACAAATGTTCCTGGAAATTCCTGCCAGGATCATGCAGTGCCCTGCCCCTCCCTGTGTACGGAGCTTCCCTTCTGTGTAACCCTGATTCCAATTGTTTACCATGGACCCAGAACACTCTGTAAATGCGGTGTTCATATCTCATCCAGAGTGGGTCACCATACCCTTGGGTCTCTCTGAATGGATGCAGCAGCTGATAACGGAAACCTGTGAAAAGCGTCCACAGAACATCCCTTTATCTGTAATGACAGCAGCAAGTCAAATTTTCACACACATGGTGCACCAATTCTGTGTTGAAAATGTTTCTTGTCTTAGCAGAACAAAACAGTTACATCTCTGCACTGCCCTACAGTTACAGTTTCCTTCTCCAAAAAAATCAGTTGACAATGGAACATTCCATTTCTTTGTCTCTCAGCAACTATAAGGGCAGCACCAGTATTGCCGATGGAGTTGATCATCACACTCATAGAAGAAACACAGAGGGAATATAACTCAAGTTAAACAGGGACACATCTAAGTTGACATGATATTCAGGAATATGGGCAAAAGGGAAATTTTAGAATAAGCTCCCATGTTATTTTCCTTCTGGTTCATCAGCAGCTGAACCTATGTTTGCTTTTCATTTCTCTCTCTCTCTCTCTTTCTCGCTGGGCATTTCTGCATCCATTAAACTAACCTTCACCTCACACATCCGACCATCCCTGATATAAATAATATTACTTCCCAGTTGCTTTCAGTTGCGATATAGGATCACTAGATTCAAAACTTTATCTGTTTTTCTCCTGACAGAGGCTGCCATCCTTGCTGAGATTCTCCAATATTTTCAGACGCTGGGGAATTTTATTTCAGATCTCCTTCATCCACAGTTCCTTGGCTTATTTCACCTTTAATTCTGTTGTTTCACGAGGTGTCAGCGTCACTGGCAGCATTTGTCATCCATCACTAATTGCCATTGACTGCGAGACCATTCGTTTAGACAATATGGAGCCAACCTTTTTTTTCATCACACTTAGTTTCTTTACCAAAGGCTTTCAGTGAAATAATAAAAGAAACCCTGATGGTTTATGATGCCGTTTGTAAAATGAGGTCTCTTTCCGATTGTTGCCATTTGAATTTAAGTTCTATCATTGGTTCTGGTAGAATTTGAAGCAATGCCTTCAGAGTCATAACACGGCTAGTGACATTATTATTCTGAAATGAGGACCCTATTATGAAATAACTGGAGAGAGAAGAAAATGTTTGTGGTCAAAATATTTGTAACTGGAAGAGTGGTCTGAAAAGAACTAGAGCTGTAAAATCTGAAGTTAATAAGGGGGCAGATGATGGCTCATTCAGCAACAGTACTGAGGCAAAGCTGGAGACTGAGGATATTATAATGGTGGGTGTAGGCAGGGTTGATAACAGAGAATATAGAGACATAAAACAGTTCAGGGCAAAAGGAAAACTCAAGGGTCTGAACAGTCTTGTTCCTTCTTAGATGTTTATGAGTGAGGATTCGGAAATTGAGAGGAATGAAGTGGAGTTTGTGACTGAAACTGAAGATAACAGGTTATGTATTTGTTAAATATATATAACAGAAATAGCAATAACCTTCACCATCGCGAATAGAATTGATAGAGATAGGTTTACCAGCAACATCAGTAATAGCGAGGATAGGACAGTATCTTGCCTGAATAATCATCAGTACGGCTTGTATCTGCAAATCTAACTGTGCCCTATCCTGATAAATCAAGTATATACCCAAGGATAAACAACTGTCCATTGTTGGAACATTCCAGTCTAATGCTGTCAGATTCTGATCCATTGTTGGAACATTCCAATCTGTTGTTCTAAGATTCTCTTCCTCTCCCTCTCCCTGTAGCTGCTGAGCCAATCATCTTGAGGATGATGTTGCCACTGATAGTGGCGGGGGAGGGGGCGGAGCGGAACAGACAGGAGATTGTGTGGCTGCAAATGGGAATCCAGGATGGTGTGTAGTCTCATATATGCCAGGGTCCAGGATGTCTCAGAGCAGCTGCAAATTGTTCTCAAGGGAGAGGGGCAGCAGCCAGAAGTCATTGTGCACATTGGTACATATGAGAGATTGAAATAGGGATGCTCAGCACTGTACCAAACTTCCAGAACAGCACTGTCCCCATGACTTGTCCGGACTTCAACAGTTTCTTCATTTCCTCTTCCCCCACCTCACCCTCGTTCCAAACTTCCAGCTCAGCACTGTCCTCATGACTTGTCTGGCCTTGTCCTACCTGTCTCGCTCCTTTTCCAACTATCCAGTCCTCCCTCTCCTCCCTTACCTATCACCTTCATCCCCTCCCCCACTCACCCATTGTACTCTATGCTACTCTCTCCCCACCCCACCCTCCCCTAGCTTATCTCTCCATGCTTCAGGCTCACTGCTTTTATTCCTGATGAAGGGCTTTTGCCCGAAACGTCGATTTCGCTGCACTTTGGATGCTGCCTGAACTGCTGTGCTCTTCCAGCACCACTGACCCAGAATGAGGTTCTGCAGAGTGATTGTAGAGAGCTAGGAAAAAAGATAAAAGCCAGGACCATGACATTGGTAATATCCAGTTTATTTCCAGTGCTGCATGCTAGTGAGGGTAAGAACTGGAGGACATGGCAGATGAACGTGTGGCGAAAGAATTGGTGCAGGGGGCAGAGATTCAGATTTTTAGATCATTTGGGATCTTTGGTGGGGCAGAGGTAACCTGTTCAAGAGGTACGGGTTATACCTGAACTGGAGGGGTTCCAATATGTTGCCCGGCGGGTTTGCTAGTGCTACAAGGGGAGGTTTGAACTAGATGGGCTGGGGCTGGGGAGGGTATTGAGCGTGGGATCCTCAACAGCAAGGAGAAAAGTGCGAGGCTGGAAGTAGATACAGTAATCAGCAAAAGTAAAGTGAAGAGACAGGTCAGACTGGAACACGACAGAGCGCAAGGAAAACCTGTTGAATTGAATTGCATTTGGTTCAATGCAAGATGTCTGACAGCTAAGACTGATAAACTCAGGGCATGGATAGGTACGTGGGACTAGAATATTATAGCCATTACACAAATGGGTGGAGGTCCAGGCAGATGGGATCAAAGGAATCCCTGGGCAGAAACAGGGGACACAGGAGTTTACCGAAGAAGGAAATCAGGAGGATGAGAAGGGGGAACGAGATAAACTTGGCTGAGAAGATCAGGATGAATCCAAAGAGGTTGTTTACATATATTAAAGAAAAGAGAATAACCAAAGTGAGAATAAGACCCCTCAAGGACCAATGCGGATATGTATATGCAGAACTGCAGGAAATTCTCAAGGTTCTCAATTAATATTTCTCCTCTGTACTTACCGTAGAGAAATATATGAAGACTTGATGTGGGAGTTTAGGGAAGTTAGTGGTGATATCTTTGGGGACAGTCCATATCACTGTAGAGGAGGTGTTAGATGTACATGTATTAGAAGGTAGGAAGGTGGATAAATCTTCTGGTTCTGACCAGATGTATCAAAGAACACAGCAGGAGGCTAAAGAAGAAACTATAGGGACCCTGGCTGATATGTTTGAATCATCGTTAGCCACAGGTGGGGCCCCAGAAAACTGGAGACTAGCGAATGGTATTCTCTTATTTTAGAAGGGAAGGAAAGAAATACCTGGGAACTATAGGCCAGTGAGCCTAACATAATTTGCTGATGACAGTGAGGGAAGTTTTCAGAAATTGCAGCTGGACCTTGATTAGCTGGCGAAGAGGGCCGAGAAATAGGCAAATGTATTTTGATATAGATAGGTGTGAGATTTGCATTTTGAAAAGTCAAATCAAGGCAGGAATTTCGTGGTAAATGGCAGAGCGTTAAATGGTGTCGAGGAACAGAGGGACCTTGGAGTACGTGTGCATGGTTCTCTGAAAGTAAAGTCACAGGAAGGCAGGGAAGTGAAGAAGGCTTTTGGCACACTGGCCTTCATCAGTCAGGGCATTGAGTATGGCATTTGAGAAGTTCTGTTGCACGTTTCAGGATGTTGGTGAGGCTACACTTGCATTGTTGTGTTCAGTTTTGGTCACATTGCTTTTGGAAGGATGTTATTAACCTGGAAAGATTGCAGACGAAATTTTCAAGGATGTTGACATAAGTCAACAGTCTGAGTTACAAGGAGAGATTGAAAAAGCAACGACATTTTTCTTTCGAGCATAGCAGACTGAGGGGGACTGATGGTGGGGACAGGTACAAGATGATGAGAGGCATGGATATGGTGAATGAACACAGTCTTATTTTTCCCCAGAGTTTTGGAATCGAGGACTAGAGTGCATCAGTTTAAGGTTAGAGGGCAAATAATAAAATAGACCAAGAGGGGCAAATATTTCACAGAGGGAGGTATGCATATGGAATGAACTGTCAGTGAAAGTGGTTGAGGCACTTACATTAACAATATTTAAAAGGCACTTGGACAAGTACATGGATCTGAAAGGATCAGAAACATATGGGGCGAGTGCAGGAAAATGGGGTTAGCATGGATGGATGCTGTAGGACTCTCTGACTCTACAAGTAGAATAACATTTGGGCCAAACTCTCATTTTTCCTTTTGTCATGAATTCTAATAATAGTTGGAGAAAGTTATTTCAAGTTTCAAGTTAACATCGCAGAGATTTTGCTTTCCAGGTTTTTTTTCATCAAATGTGTGTGCGTGTGTTCCTCAGTATTTTTCAAATGGAAGTATTAATGTACATGTTTGCAATACCCACTCATCATTCTTCTTTCCATCATAGTTTGAGTAACATTGTTATAGTCATAAACGTGTTGTTTTAGCAGATGAAAGAAATCTGCCTGACTTGTTCCTAACACTAACCCTGACACACTCTGATATCTCTATCATTGGCCATTTCATTAACCTAGCAATAGTTGAATTTTTTGGGACTAGTGGAAGAGTGGGACTAGAAAAGGGAACAGTGATCTAAAAACACAGTGAACTATCAACTCAGTGAGCCTAATGTCAGAGTAGGGTAGGTCGTTGGAGTGGGTTTTGAGGGATATGATTTTCGTGCATTTAGAAAGACAAGGACTGGTTTGGGGTAGTCAACATGGCTAGGTGCGATTGAAATAAAGTATCATTAATGTGATTGAGTATTTTGAAGATGTCACAAAGAAGATTGACGAAGGTAGTCTAATGTACATTGTTTTCAATGGCTACAGCAAGGCATTTAATAAGGTTCCTCATTCTAACAGTTTACCAAGGTTAGGTCACACGAAATTCAGGGAACGTTAACCAATTAGATACAAAATTGTCTTGAAGGTAAAGGATTGTAATCCAGACTGAGGGAATGTGACCAGGGGTGTCCTGAAAGAATCACTGTTGAGCTCACTGCTTTTCATCATGGATGTAAATAAATTGGATGTGAATATCAGAGGCATGGTTAGGAAGTTTGCAGATAACATCAACAAAGTGGTGCAGCGGACAGTGAAGAAGATTATCTTCAAGTACAAAGGCACCATTGACTATCAAAGTGCCAAGGGCAGGCAGATGAGTTCAATTTATATATTTGCGAGGTTTTGCATTTTGGTAAATTAAAGCAGGGTCGTCCCCTGGGGAAAGTTACTGAGCAAAGAGACCTACAGGTGCAGGTTGACACTTTCTTGAAAGTGGAGTCAAACGTAGACAGGATGGTGAAGAACACGTTTGACATGCTTGCCTTAATCGGTCAAAACATTGCATATCGGAGTTGATGTGGTATGTTGACCCTGTACAGGACGCAGGTGAGTCTACGTTAAGAATACTGTGCACTATGTTGGCTCTGCTGATAGGAGGATGTTGGGCAACGCAGAAAAGGTTTACAAGGACTTTTCCATACTGTTGGGGGGGGGAGGGGGGTTGAGATTCAGGGAGAGGATGAACAGGTTGAGGCTTTTCCTCTCGACTGGAGGAGGGTGAATGGTGACATAAAAGTTGCTTATAAAACCCTGAGCTGCATGGATAGTGTGAATGGCCAAGATCTTTTTATCTGGGTTAGAGGAGTCCAGTTATAGACGGTACAGGTTGAAGGTTTGGGGAAAGATTTAGAGTGGATCTTAGGAGATACATTTTCATGCCAAAGGTGATGCGTGTACAGAAAGTGCTGTCAGAGAAAATGTTGAAAGCGGGTACAATTACACATTTGAAATATATCGGAATAGGTACATAAATAGGAATGGTTCAGAAGAAGTTTGGGCATTTGATGGCAAATGGAACTAGATCAGATTGGGATATCTGGCCGATGTGGGCAAGTTGGTATAAAGGATCTGTTTCCATGATGTATGACTCTCTGATTCTATAAGAGGGTGGAGGAAATTCTAAAAGAGCCTTTCAAGTGGGAATTCTCTTCCCCAGAAGTTTGACATTCCTCTTTGTTTACGTTTATTCAATGCTGTGTTAGTTAAATATTTGACAGAGCGGTGAGTCACATAGAATGGAATGCAGACCACTACCTGATCAACCATAGTTATTGCCTGGTGGACAAGGGACAAAGTGTCTAATGACCCACTACTGCTCCTCAGTCCCATGTTTCTGCATTCCTTTCAGACCCTTAAACCTGTTAGGCAAGAGCAGTTGAAGGCTACTTACTGCTATGACCTGGTGCACAGAAACAGAGGACACCGTTCAGCCCCTCACTTCTGTCCCACACGGTTTATAAGATTTGGATAATATAATTGGAAAATCCAGGTTGCTTATGAAAGAGGCACCTCATCTCTCTAGACAGAGCAAATATCAAATCTAAATTAGCCCATTCTGCTCTCAGAAATAATCTCTCATAGACTCTATGAATCTTTATTCGAGGCTATCACTGTTACGTTGGTTAATTGAGTCAATTTGCATGTTCAAACCACCCATAGTTATTGTTGTGCCCTTGGTGCAGGCCCTCACTCTTTTCAACCTCAGAAGTACTTTGGGTCAGAGTGGCTGAAAATTACTCTTCCCAAGAAATTTCTTCCCATGCTTTTTATTTGCACTGAGACGGATTTCAAACATGTTTTGATACAAAACACTTTGAAAAGTTCTGAGTTCCCACTTGCACAAACAAATGCTTATTTTCTTTGCACTAACCACATTTCACAGTAAATATTGAGGAATTAACAGAGCTAAAAGTTGTCACGAGATATCTTTAGCAAACAGAGTTGAGGAAAATCTCAAAGCCTTTGTTTTCATATGTAAGGAGCAAAAGGGTAACTAGAGAAATGTTTGGCCAACACAAGGACAAAGGAAGAAAGTTATGCATGAGACTCTTAACGAGTACTTTGCATCTACCTTCACCAAGGAGAGGGACATGATGGATGTTGAGGTTAGGAATAGATCTTTGAGTATTCTGGATCAAGTTGACATAAAGAGGGAGGAGGTTTTGGATATTCTAAAAGATATTAATGTAGAGAAGCCCCAGGTCTGGGTGGGATCTACCACATGTTACTAAGGGAATTGAGAGAGGAAATCAGTGGGGCTTTAACTTATATCTTTGCAGGATCCTTGAACATTGGTGAGGTCCTGGAGGACTGGAGAATTGCTAATGTTGTCTCCTTGTTTAAGAAGGGTAGTGGGGATAATCCAAGTAATTATAGACCGGCGAGCCTCACATCAATGGTAGGGAAGCTGCTGGAGAAGATACTGAGGGACTTGAGTAAGGTGTTTTATTCGGTTCCCCATAGTAGGCTGATGGAGTAGGTGAAGTCGCATGGGCCTCAGGGTGTTCCATCTAGATGGATAGAGAACTGGCTGGGCAACAGGAGACAGAGAGTAGTGATAGAAGGGGATTTCTCAAAATGGTGACCTATGACCAGTGGTGTGCAACAGCGATTCGTGCTGGGACCACTGTTGTTTGTGATATATATTAATGATTTGGAAGAAGGTATCATTTGCCTGATTAGCAAGTTTGCAGATGATAAAAAATGTGTTGCTGGAAAGGCGAAGCAGGTCAGGCAGCAAAGGAGCAGGAGAATCAACGTTTCGGGCATAAGCGTCGATTCTCCTGCTCCTTTGATGCTGCCTGCCCTGCTGCGCTTTTCCAGCAACACATTTTTAAGCTCTGATCCCCAGCATCTGCAGTCCTCACTTTTCCTAGTTTGCAGATGATACCAAGATTATTGGAGTAACAGATAATGAAGAGGACTGCCAGAGAATACAGCAGAATAAAGATAGTTTGGAGAATTGGGCACAGATATGGCAGATAGAGTTCAATCTGTGCAAATGCGAGGTGATGCAGTTTGGAGGATCCAATTCTAGAGCGAACTTTGCATTAAATGGAAACGTCCTGAGGAAAATTGACGTACAGAGGGATCTGGGTGTTCAGGTTCATTGTTTCCTGAATCTGGCAACGCAGGTCAGTAAAGTGGTCAATAAGGTATATGGCATGCTTTCCTAGATTGGATCAGGTGTTGAGTACAATCGCAGGCAGGTCATCTTACGATTGCTTCGGACTTTGGTTTGGCCGCATTTGGAATACTGCATATAGTTCTGGTCACTTCATTACCAAAAGGATGTCGATGATTGAATAGAGTGAAGAGTAGGTTCACCAGGGTGTTGCCTGGGATGGAGGGTGCTGGTTATGGAAAGAGGTTGGGTAGATTAGGATTATTTTAATTATAAGGGCAAAGGTTGAGCGGGGAACCTGATTGAGGTCTACAAACTCAAGAGGGAGATAGACAGGGTAAATACCAAGAAGCTTTACCATAAATTGTGAACTCATGACCCCTAGTAATTGAGTTCCAAAGTGAGAGGAAAAGGTTTAGTGTCTGAGGGATATATGTGGGAAGCTCGGAGGTGGTAGGGACAGGAATAATAGTGTCATCTAAGATGTATCTGCCAGATACATGAATGGGCGGGGAACAGAGGGATACAGGCCCTTAGAAAATAGGTGGCAGGTTTAGAAAATAGGGGGCAGGTTTAGAAAATAGGGGATCTGGATCAGTGCAGGCTTGGAGGGCTGAGAGAGTCACACAGAGTCATACAAATGTACAGCATGGAAACAGACCCTTCCGTCCAACTCGTCCATGCTGACCAGATATCCCAACCCAATCTATTCCCACCTGCCAGCACTCAGCCCATATCCCTCTAAACACTTTCTATTCATATACCCATCCAGAAGCCATCTAAATGTTGCAATTGTACCAACCTTCACCTTCTTCTATTCATTCCATACACTTACCACCCTGTGTGTGAAAATGTTGCCCCTTATGACACTTTTACATTTATTCATCCAAACCTAAACCCTTTAGTTCTGGACTCCCCCACACCAGGGAAAATAGCTTGCCTATTTCCTCATTCATGCCCCTCATTGTTTTATAGACCTATAAGGTCACCCCTCAGCCTCCAACATTCCAGGGAAAATATCCCGAGCCTATTCAACCTCCACCTATAGCTCAAATCCTCCAAACTTGGCAACATTCTTGTAAATCTTTTCAGAAAACTTTCAAGTTTCACAACATCCTTCCGATAGGATGGAGACCAGAATTGCATATAATATTTCAAAACTGGCCTAACTAACCTCCTGTACAGCTACAACACGACCTTCCAACCACTGTACTCAATGCTCTGACCAATTAAGGAAACCATACCAAATGCCTTCTTCGCTGTCTTATCTATCTGTGACTCTACTTTCAAGGAACAATGAACCTGCAGTCCAAGTTCTCTTTGTTCAGCAACACTCCCTTGGACCTCACAATATTAAAAATATAACTCCTGCTAAGATTTGCTTTCCCAAAATGCAGCACATCGCATTTATCTAAATTAACTCCATCTATCACTCCTCAGCCCATTGGCCCAT
This sequence comes from Hemiscyllium ocellatum, assembly GCF_020745735.1. Classification (NCBI taxonomy): domain Eukaryota; kingdom Metazoa; phylum Chordata; class Chondrichthyes; order Orectolobiformes; family Hemiscylliidae; genus Hemiscyllium; species Hemiscyllium ocellatum. The sequence goes on along the minus strand of NW_026869114.1, from coordinate 283,398 downwards.
CTGATCAAAATCCCATCTTAATGTGAGGTAACGTTCTTCGCTGTCCACTACACCTCCAATTTGGGTGATACTTGTGATACTCCACTGGTCACATGCCAACAGTCTGAAAAACATCTCTGCAACACCACGTCTGCGTTCTACCTTAAGTCAGTTCTGTATCAAAATGGCTAGTTCTCCCTGTATTCCACGAGATCTACCCTTGCAAACCTCGAATGCCTTACTGAAGACCTTATTGATCACGTCCACTGCTCTGCCCTCATCAATCCTTTTTGTTACTTCTGTAAAAAAAACTCAATCAGGTTTGTAAGACATGATTTCCCATGCAAAAAGCCATTTTGACTCTCCCTAATCAGTCTTTGCCTTCCCAAGTAAATGTACAACCTGTCCCTCAGGATTCCCTCCAACAACTTTCCCACCACTGATGTCAGGCTCAATGGTTTATAGTTCCCTGGCTTGTCCTTACAACCTTTCTTAAACAGGGACACACGCGTTAGCCAACCTCCAGTCTTCTGACGCCTCACCTGTGATTATCAATAGTACAAGTATCTCAGTAAGAGGCCTAGCAATTACTTCCCTAGCTTCACACAGAGTTATAGGGTAAACTTGATCGATTAGATCCTGGGGATTTATCCACTTTTATGCGTTTCAAGACATCAGCACTTCCACCTCTGTAATAAGGACATTTTAAAGATGTTACCATCTATTTCTCTGAATATCTACATCTCCCATGTATTTCTCCTGAGTAAACACTGATACAAAATACTTGTTTAGTATCCCCCCCATCTCCTGCGGCTCCACACAAAGGCACCTTGCTGATCTTTGAGGGCTCTATTCTCTCCCTATTTACCCTTTTATCCTCAATGTTTTTGTAAAATCCTTTTGGATCCTTCTTAACTCAATTTGCCAAAATATCTTATGTTGCCTTTTTGCCTTCCTGATTTCCTTCTTTTGTATGCTCCTACTGCCTTTATACTCTTCTAAGGATTCACTCGATCTATCCTGCCTGCACCTGATATATGCTTCCTTCTTTTCCTTAACTAGACCCTCAATTTCTTTAGTCATTCAGCACTCTCTATACCTACCAGTCTTTCCTTTCACCCTAACAAGAATATACTGTCTCTGGACTCTCGTTATTTCATTTCTGAACGCTTTCCATTTTCCAGCCATCCCTCTCCCGTGATCATCTGCCGCCATCAGCTTTTAAAAGATCTTAACTAATAACGTCGAAATTGTCCTTTCTCCAAGTTAGAACTTCAACTTTAGTTCTTGTCTGTCCTTTTCCATTGTTATTTTAAAACTAATATAATTGTTGGCAAATAACTGAAGCTCACACATTTCAGTGAGATAATTAAATCGATTGATTATATTAAATGTGTAAGAATGATATGCCGATTTGATTATTCAATCATTTGCTCACTCTGAATATGCAATCAGTCAGACGTCAACCACACGGCAAATGATAGAGCAACAATGTATGTATTTGAATCCTGAGATTCAATGTGTAATTGCGATCACCAAAATAGTCAGGCAACATGTTCTTTTTCGATACAAAACAAAATGTGCATTATTTATTTTTGTATCATAAAATGTTGTTTGGTGTTTATAATTTAATTCCATCAATGTAGAATCAACTTAATTGTTTTCAGAGATGATGCAGTTATTGTGCAGTTGAATAATTGTAGCTCATACCTTATTGTTTCCCAATTCACAAACATGGCAAACTCTTGATTATTGTTCAGGTCAGTAAACCATCACTTTACATCATGACCGACATTAAAATGGATTCCAAAAGGCCTTCGGGTACAGTGCTACTGGACCTCACAGCTGCCTGCGGCACTGAGTGAGACACTGGCTGCTCCTGAATCTGTCCAGAGAGTTTCCAACCTGAGTCAGGGAAGTCATTCAAACATTCCCTCACAGAGAGTCGTTTGGAATCCACCTTGAGCAGCAGGAAACTAGCCAACAGGCTATCACTGCTCTCAGTGAAGGTACAAATGCTGTCTAAATTAGATACCAGCGACTGTCCAGGAACTGGTCTTACTAATTTATCCTCAGTCAGAGCCTGGCCCATGGAGCAGATGTATGGACATGGAATCTCAGAATCACATCGCACAAGTTGCTTATGGTGATGACATCTGGTTTGTCCCCCAGACTCCATACATTTGTCCCGTGGACCAGACACTGGGTGAAAACGTTCACAATTCACAGTCTATTGCAGCATTTTGTGTCTCAAAGTAAACACTCTGAAACTATATCCAATAAATGCACCTTCATATTAACCATTATCAAAATAAAATTATACATGTCTGTGGATGGTCAGATACTAATTATAGGCCATCCAACAGAATGTATCTGAAGAAACCAGGAGCAAACAGCAAGCCAAGAGTCTTTTTAATAACTGCACGTGTGGATTTTGTCTGGTCTAGGTAACCAAGCATATTGTGCTGGCATTTAGGTAAATGTAACATCAAAACTGGAAGTCTTGGTCTAACGTCCCATCCCAGCTTCCTGACCTCACACACCTCTCTCCCTTGCACACCTCTCTCCCTCGTACACCTCACTCTCTCGCACACGTCACTCCCTCAAACAATTACCAATTAATGAGAATCCACAAACTGAGTGAAACTTGGAACACAGAACAGTACAACACAGTAAGAGCCCTTCAGCCCTCAATGTTTTGCCGGCCTTTTATCCTACTCTAGATCAGACTAACCTTACATGATCTTCAATGTACTAATTCCCATGTGCTTATCCAAGAGTCTTCTTAACTATCCTTAATATATCTGACTGTACTACCATCACTGGCGGTGCATTCTCTGCCCACCCACCACTCTCTGAATAAAGAACCTACCTCTGACATCTCCTCTAAACCTTCCTTCACTCACCTTAAAGTTGTGCCCTTTGTTGATAGCGAATTCTGCCCTGGGAAAAGGCTCTGGCTATCCACGCTGTCTATTCTCTCAACATCTTGTACACCTCTAGTTTGTCACCTGTCATCCTTCTTCGCTCCAGTGAGAAAAGCCTTAGCTCTCTCAACCTTTCTTCTGAAGACATGTCCTCCATCCAGGCAGCATCCTGGTAGATCTGCTCTGCACATTCTCTGAGGCTTCCACATGTTTCCTATAATAAGGCAACCAGAACTGAACCCAATATTGCAAGTGTGGTTGAACCACAGCTTTATCGAGCTAAGCATTAACCTCGCCGCTCTTAATCTCAACCTCCCTGTTCATGAAAGCCAAAACACCATACACCTTCTTAACAACCCTGCCAACTTCGGTGGTAAATTTGTGGCATCTATGGACATGGAGCCAAAGATCCCTCTGACACTCTACGCTGCCTAGAATTTGCCTTTAACTCTGTGTGGTATATGCAAATACAATCTTCCAAAATAAATCACTTCACAATTTTTAAGGTTCAACTGTTCAGCTCACTCTCTCGGCAGAGCAGGTAACGGCTGTCTGGTGTGTTTTTTTTAAGTGGCGGGTATAGTCCAGTTATTGTTTTTCAACGGCTAAAATTTAAAGTTTTTTTTAAGCGCCTAGCGGACACGGAAGCTGTTGTCGCGCTAGCTTACCTGGGAAGGTTTTTTTATATAAAAGCGCGCAGGCGAGGACCAACGACATAGGTAGGAAGAGGGATGAGGATGTTAGGCAGGCTTTCAGGGAGCTAGGTTGGAAGCTCAGAGCTAGAACAAACAGGTGTTGTTGTCTCTGGTTTGTTACCCGTGCCACGTGATAGAGAGTCGAGGAATAGGGAGAGAGAACAGTTAAATGCGTGGCTACAGGTATGGTGCAGGAGGGAGGGATTCTGGTTTCTGGACAACTGGGGTTCTTTCTGGGGAAAGTGGGACCTCTATAAACAGGATGGTCTACACCTGAACCTGAGGGGCACCAGTATCCTTGGGGGAGGTTTGCTAGTGCTCTTTGGGAGGGTTTAAACTAACTCTGCAGGGGCATGGAACCTGGACTGTAGCTTTAGGGTACAGGACCTTGAGTGTAGGGAGGTTAGGAACAAGGCATCGATCTCGAAGGAGGGTGCCTGTAAACACAAAGGTGGCTTGAAGTGTGTATACTTCAATGCCAGAAGAATAAGAAATAAGGTAGGTGAATTTGCAGCGTGGTTTGGTACCTGGGACTTCGATGTTGTGGCCATTACAGAGACGTGGGTAGAACAGGGACAGGATTGGCTGTTGCAGGTTCCAGGGTTTAAATGTTTTAGCAGGGTCAGAGATGGGGTAAAAGAGGGGGAGGTGTGGCATTGCTTGTCAAGGATAGTATTACAGCGGTGGAAAGGACGATGGAGGAAGACTTGCCATCTGAGGTAGTTTGGGCTGAGGTTAGAAATAGGAAAGGTGAGGTCACCCTGTTAGGAATTTTCTACAGGCCTCCTAATAGTTCGAGAGAAGTAGAGGAAAGTATTGTGAGGATGATTCAGGAGAAGAGTGAAAGTAGCAGGGTGATGTTAATGGGGGACTTTAACTTCCCAGATATTGACTGGGAAAGCTATAGATCGAGTTCGTTAGATGGTTCGGTGTTTGTCCAATGTGTGCAGGAGGGTTTCCTGACACAATATGTAGACAGGCCAACGAGAGGTGAGGCTATACTGGATTTGGTTCGAGGTAATGAACCAGGCCAGGTGTTAGACTTGGAGGTTGGTGAGCACTTCGGGGACAGTGACCACACTAGACTTTTACTCTAGTGATGTAGAGGGATATGTGTGCACTGATTGGCAAGAGTTACAGCTGGGGGCAGGGAAATTATAATGCGGTGAGGCATGACTTAGCATGCGTGGATTGGAAAAAGGTAGGCTTCAAGGGAAGAACACAAATGATATGTGGAGATTGTTCAAGGAACAGCTAATGGGGTTCCTTGATAAGTATGTACCAGTCAGGCAGGGAGTAAAGGGTCTTGTGAGGGAGCCGTGGTTTAATAAGGAATTGGAATCCCTTGTGAAAGGGAAGAGGGCGGCCTATGTAAAGATGAGGCGTGAAGGTTCAGTTGGGGCGATTGAGAGTTTTAACGTAGCAGGAAGGATCTAAAGAGAGAGCTAAGAGCAGCGAAAAGGGGACATGAAAAGTCCTTAGTTGGTATAATAGGGAAAACCCAAAGGCTTTCTATAGGTATGTCAGGAATAAAAGGATGACTAGGGTAGGTATCGGTCCAGTCAAGGATAGTAGTGGGAAGTTGTGCGTGGAGGCGGAGGAGATTGGAGAGACACTAAATCAATACTTTTCGTCAGTATTCACTAGGAACAGGACACTGTTGCTGATGTGAATATTGAGTCACAAGTGATTAGAATGGATGGCCTTGAGGTATGTAGGGAAGAGGTCTGGGGAATACTGGAAAGGATGAAATATATAAGTCCTCTGGGCCTGATGGCATTTATCCTAGGATCCTCTGGAAAGCTAGGGAGGAGATAGCAGAGCCATTGGCCTTGATTTTTATGTCGTCATTGTCTACGGGAATAGTGCCAGAAGACTGGAGGATAGCGAATGTGGTCCCCTTGTTCAAGAAGGGAGTAGGGATAGCCGAAGTAACTATAGGCCGGTGAGTCTTACTTCTGTTGTGGCAAAGTCTTAGAGAGAATTGTAAGGGATAGGATTTATGAACATCTGGATAGGAATAATGTGATCAAGGATAGTCAGCATGGTTTTGTGAAGGGCAGGTCGTGCCTCACAAACCTTATTGAGTTCTTTGAGAAGGTGACCAAGGAAGTGGACGAGGGTAAAGAAGTATATGTGGTGTATAAGGATTTAGCAAGGTGTTCGATAAGGTACCCCATGGTAGGCTAATGCAAAAACTACGGAGGTATGGCATTGAGGGTGCATTAGAGGTTTGGATTAGGAATTGGCTGGCTGGAAGGAGACAGAGGGTAGTAGTTGATGGTATAGGTTCATCTTGGAGTGCAGTTACTAGCGGTGTTCCACAACGATCTGTTTTGGGACCATTGCTGTTTGTCATTTTATAAATGACCTAGGGGAGGGGCTTGAAAGCTGGGTGAGCAAGTTTGCGGATGACACGAAAGTCTGTGGAGTTGTGGACAGCGCGAAGAAGGATGTGGCAGGTTACAGCGGGATATAGATAAGTTGCAGAGCTGGGCAGCAAGGTGGCAAATGGATTTCAATGTAGCTAAGTGTGAAGTCATTCACTTTGGTATGAGTAACAAGAAGATAGATTATTGGGCTAATGGTAGGATACTTGTAGTGTGGATGAGCAGAGGGATCTTGGTATCCATGTACACAGATCTCTGAAAGTTGCCACCCAGATAAATAGTGCTGTGAAGAAGGCATATGGTGTACTGGGCTTTATTGGTAGAGGAATTGAGTTCCGGAGTCCTGAGGTCATGCTGCAGTTGTATAAGACTCTGGTGCGGCCTCATCTGGAATATTGTGGGAGGACCATAGGCCCACAGGAGATTGCCGAAAGTTGGAGAGCTGCAGGGCTGACGGGTTTATGGAGTTGGGAATTTTGGGAGGGATAGAGAAGTCTACATGGATAAGAATGTTTATAGGACAGGGCTGAACTACACACAGGCAGGGAATGTTTTAGGGAGCTGAACAGATTACAGAGATAAAGAGGTTTGTATCATCTGGCAGAACAAACAGAGATATGGAGTGTCATCGTGACTGAAGATGTTTATAGATATAGGAAGGCGTAGGCTCTGGGGGTTATTTAGACATGGAGGCTGTGGAATCTGGATTCTTTTTTGAGAGATTGGGTAGCAAGTTGGTTGGAGACAGTTTCAGAGATAAGGGAGCATAGCACAAACAGAAGGAAGTTCCTGTGTTAGGAGGGGGTTCGAGTGATGCTTACACAGATAGGAGGGTAAGAGCGGGAGAAGGTTAGGAGATGGGTAACTGGATGGATTTACAGGAGGAGCTTACATTGACACAGTGGGTGATAGTGACGGGAGGATGTTACATAGCTAATGAGTCTTGTGTGAACAGGACCGGGAAGGGCACAGGCATTGGAGTGGGATCTACACATCGGGAGTGTTGCAGGGACCTGAGAGGATAACACAGATAGGGATGGTGGTAGGGTCTCCACAGACTGATGGCATTTTAGGGACTGGAAGAGGTTATGTAGACAGGGAGGACTGTAAGAGCTGCAGGAGCTTATGGAGAGTTGAAGAGTTGGAGCAGTTCACAGAGGGAGGGTTCTCTGACAGGAGTAGGTCACAGATAGTGAGGGTTGTGTGGTCTGAGAAAGTTAAAGAGAGGGGAGTTTTCGGTCTGGAAGAGAGTACACTGACAGGGACAGTTGAAGAGACTGAAGCAAAAATGAATGGAGAAGGTTACACAGATAGGGAGGTGAGTAGGAACTGAAGGTGAATACACAAACATGGAGGGTTATATTATTAGACGGAGCTTAGAGGGATAGGGACTAGTGTAGGGATTTACACAGATAGGGAGGTTGTGTTTTTGGAAGGTTACACTGATACAGACAGTGTTAGGTAGTGATTAATGGACTACTAAGAGCTGAGAGAGAATGAATTCTGGGGAGTGGAGGAGATTACAGACACAGAGATGGCTGTCGGGTTGAACAGAGCTTCTACAGATCCTCCGTGCTGTCAGGCTGGAGGGAGGTTACAATAATAAGGGTTTCCTCCACTTAATTACTTTTTTGATATAGAGAAATTCTCAGAACGGGATTGTCAAAAGGAAATATAGACAGTCCAGATGAGTTTACAGTGATATAAATATCTTTGGGGGTTTCAGGATGGAACAGTGATTGGGAGTGATGTAACGAATGGCAACTGTTATAGGGATTGTTCTAAAAGCAGGAAGAGGTGACAGTCATATCGACCGTGGTAAGGACTGGAGAAGCTTACATCGCCAAGGAGTGTTTTAGAGACTATTGAGATTACACATATAAGGAGAGTATTGGGGATGAGGCAAGGTTCAAGAGACAGGGATGGTTGACAGGACTGGGCAATAACCTGAATAGAATCTCCACAATGTGGAAACAGGCTATTCGGCCCAACAAGTTCACACCAACCCTTAAAGAGCATCCGAAGCAGACCTATCCCTCTCCCTGTCCAATAAACCCTGCATTTCTCATGGTGAACTCTCACATGCCTGAATACTACAGTCAATTTGTTTTTAGATTAGATTGCTTACTGTGTGGAAACAGGCCCTTCGGCCCAACAAGTCCACACCGACCCGCCAAAGCGCAACCCACCCATACCCCTACATTTACTCCTTTACCTAACACTACGGGCAATTTAGCATGGTCAATTCACCTGACCTGCGTATCTTTGTGAGCGTGGAAGAAACCGGAGCACCCGAAGGAAACCCACGCAGACACGGGAGAATGTGCAAACTCCACACAGTCAGTCGCCTGAGGCGGGAATTGAACCCGGGTCTCTGGCGCTTGTGAGGCAGCAGTGCTAACCACTGTGCCACCGTGCCGCCGAATTTATAATGGCCAATCCACGTATCGTGCAAATGTTGGGCTATGGCAGGAAACTAGAGCACCCGAAAGAAACCCACACAGTCAGGGGAAGAACATGCAAAGTCCACACAGACAGTCAGCCAAGGCTGGAATTGAAGCCAGGTTCCAGGCACAGTGAGGCTGATTATACAGAGTACTGCAGAGATTGGACAGGTCACAAAGTTCATAGGGATATTGGAACAGGAGGAGAATATAGTCAGGAAAATTGAGAAGGTTACATAGATGGTGTCCATGAGAGGGACTGGAGGAGGTTAGGCAATAGGAAGGATTGTGGATTCTCTCGACAATTAGAGGTAGGGACGGTTGGGGAGACTGGATGAAGTTAGTCATACTCAGAGTTGTACACATTGGGTGAGGTTACTGAGTTAGCAAGGATTCTATGGATTGACTGAGGTTATGGACAGATGCAGTTGTGGGAAAGCGAGTTGTTACAACAATTGAGAGGATATTTCAGGTACATGGATGGTTTTAGTGGCTGCAGGATGTTCAAGAGCTAGGAAGGCTAGTACTGACTGGAGGTGGTCAGAGGTAAGGAACATTGTACTGATTGGAGTTAGTCACAGAGACAGAGAAGATTGAAGAGAGAGAGAGCATGGTTACAGATCTCGGGAGCGTTCAGGTGATCAGAACGTTACACAAAGGAAGAGCTGTAGGAACTGGAGGACTCTGCACAGACAGTGAGGGGAAATGGATGGTTGAAGGTTAGAGGTAATGAGGTGGACTGGAGAAGGTTACAGTGACATATGTGCTGGAGAAGCTGGAGGAAGTACATGGATGGGGAGGTCAGTAAGAGCTGGATATAACAGATAGAGTGAGCTGTAGGTGCTACACAGATGACAGACATAAGAACTTTTATAGTGTTTTGGTGATACTAGTCACAACAGTAGGTTTCAAAGTAATTTGGAAAATATAACGATAGGGCAGAAGTGAAAACGCCAAATTTGTGGATGCCCCCTAATTGTAAGAATATCACTGTCCCTGGGCATTATTATTATCACGATTCAGGATCTGCCAAACACAGACCGAGAGGAACTATTTGCAGTTGGGTTCATATTCAAAAAGAGGAAGCGTGTCAAAGTGATACAGGGAGAATTCAAGGCCAGTGTGTTCTGCGAAGAGTGAATGACAAAGGCAGTAACTCCGTGAATACTGGTCAAGTGGTATCCTGAGCTTGATAAAGGAAGTACAATGCGATGAAAACAGGCAAAGACCGACCAACATATAGAGAGTACACGGGGATCATTAAAATAACGGGCAAATAATGGGCACGAAAATAACCTTTTCAGTTACTGTTAAGGAGAGGCCACAAGATATTTAATGAGTATAGTTAGAGGAAGAGGACTCCCAGATAAACGATGAGGCTTGTTAGAAACCAAAGGGACAATCTGTGCATGGAGCCAGGGGAAGGAGGTAAGGTCTTCAATGAATATTTTTCCCATCTGTAATCACACAGGAGCAAGGCATTGTATTGGGAGATTTCAGTAGGGATGGTGAGGTTGTAGAATGTAATAAGCTGAATAAGGAGGAGGTATTAAATGTTTTCACAGGTATAAAGGTGGAGAAAATCCCCAGTGCCCTATGAAATGTATCCCAGGCTGCTATGGAGGTAAGAGAGGAGATTGCTGGGGTCCTGGTGGATATATTTAATACTTTGCTGGCCACAGGTGAAGTGCCAAAGACTGGAGGATAGCTAATGTGGTTTCTTGTTCAGGCAGGGCAGCAGAGATAGGCCAGAAAATTACAGAGCAGATAGTCTGACAGCAGGGGAGGGAAATTATTGGAACAACTCTGAGGATGCATCAACACTTCCAAAGGCATGGATCACCGTGGCAGCATCATCACGGATTTGGGAGAGGGAGATACAGCCTGAGGAATTCAGTTCAGTTTATTTGAAATGGTGGTCTAAAAATATTGATGAGGGCAGTGCAGATAATGTGGGTTACATTGACTTGCATAATGCCTTTGACAAAGTCCCTTATGGAAGGCTGGTTCAAATGTAAAGACCAACTGGGATCCAAGGCAAGTTCGCAAATAAGATACAAAATTAGCAGATATACTTCTTCGTGTTTGAAATGCTTTACACCATTGATGTCCCCACAGGGATCTGTGCAGGAACCAGTGCTGGTTATTATGAACAGTAATAACTTGGATGTGAAAGCAGAAAGAATTATTAGTAGGTTTGCAGATGACATAAATGGTGAGGGCGATGG